>NC_043960.1:44566974-44866974 GCF_902148855.1 Sphaeramia orbicularis | reverse complement strand
TCCTCACAGATCAGTAACTATGGGGGAGGTGTTTTAGTCCCTCCAGGTTCCTTTTATCTGAACTCTTGGGAGGACAGACACATGTTTTGTGCTCTGAGGTGGGTTTTACCTGTGCAGTTATGTCCATCCTGGTCCAGCTGGTAGCCCGAGGCACACCAGCAGCTGTATCCTCCTGGCTCATTAGTGCAGTTATGTTCACAGAGGCCATTGTTCACCGCGCACTCATCAATGTCTACAAAAAAAAAAAGGATAAATCCAGTTTAGTGGTGTCTGATGAGTGCTGTGTGCTCAAGCACCGCTGGCACAAGTTCCACTGGTGAACTCCCTGCAGTTATAGACACTGAGCACCAGCGGGGCACTAACAAACACTAAAATGTACCCACCAAAACAGGAGTGTCCATCTCCATTAAAGCCTTGATAGCACTGGCAGAAGTACGAACCAATAATGTTGCCACAGCGGGCGTTGGTGTCGCAGCCGTGATGACCTGACACACATTCATTCTCATCTGGAAAGAGGAAACATGCAATATATATATATTTTTTTTAACCACATCCAAAACTCATTCATTTCTATTCAATAAACATTACTCTGCCACCTGGGATCATTCTAATGGAAGGCATAACACCCGGCATTAAAACACGGGCACACAAGGAAGCCAACCTTGTCTAACAGGAAATGGTTTTCCATCGAGAGACGTGCTAATTACTTACCTTCACAGTGTGTGCCGTTTCCCTGGTAACCTGGCCGACAAACACACTTGTAGCTCCCAAGCGTGTTGTCACACACACCCTGACCATCACACACTGTAGGACTCTCCACACATTCATCCACATCTGGGACGGAAACAAGAGAGTGGCATGAACAGACTGACTTTATGGAAGATGACTGTGTCCTTGTTGTGTTCTTATTACTGATTAGTCTAACGTAAGTTCCCTAATCTGTTATGATCTTTGCATGTCCTGTTGTGTGATTGCTCTTTGTTTCTAAAAGATGATATTCTTGCTTCCCCTGTACACTAAATATCATCCTGTGTGTAAACTGTTATCATTGTCATGGGTCTAATGCGTGCAGTAAGGGGCTGACATTGCAACTTTTGGGCATAAAAGTGTCTTCCTTTTGAGTGTCTTTGGTTTCTGTGTGAGTTCTGTGCACAAATAAGGCCTTGAAATAAACTTCTTTGAGCGCCTTGTCTCATCACAATTACTTTGAATCTGTTTAATTAAGGTCAAAATCTTGCAGAGTTTCCCTTTCATAGGCTAACTGCCATGTATAGATGTGTCTATATATGTCAGCCCTATGATGAACTGGTGAAACATCCAGGGTTTACCCCACCTTCACCTGATGGTAGCTGGGATAGACTCCGCCCCCCCCACCCCACCCCCCGACCTCCATGAAGACTAACTGGTTCAGAGGATGGATGGTTTGATCATTATTTCTACTGTAACTCTATATTTGCCTGTATTACTTATCTTTTGTGGCAGCATCTTCATTATTGTTTGGTTAACTGGTGACATTGTTCCACTTATGACTTCAGTTCTAAATGTCCTGCTGGCTCTGACTGTGAGAGCAATTTGTAAACTGTTATCAAGTGCCAGAAAGATTATTGTATTATTATTTATATCCAAGCTGCATGCTCTGAAGCACGGAAAGCACATCATACCTTGACACACGGTGTAGTCTGGACACACAGGACCTAAAATGAGCAGAGGCCCAAGGTGCAGAAGAGCAAAGAAACAATAATGGGAGTAAAAGTGAACACAGAGAGATGGTTAGAATTCAGGTTTTAGTGGATATTAGTTTTTAAAATGAAGGTCAACAAGAGTAGGCAGGGCCTGGAAAACAAACAGAAATCAGAATAAAGCAGGCGAGAGGCAAAGCAGCATATTAAAAAGACGTATCTAATCCGTCAAAGCCTTTCTGCTGATCAGATGAGGTTATTACTCTGCAACAACTCAGTGGAATATAAACTTGTTAAACCTGTACACCAAACTCAGGTGTGATGAGATTAATAACACACTTACCTACACAAGCCGGGGCCTCTGCTCTGAAACCGGGCTGACATTGGCATATAAAGCTTCCTGGAGTGTTCACGCACACATTTCCCAATTCGCGGCGACATTGCTCCTCAAAGCTGCACTCATCCACATCTGCAGAAGTGACATCATGGGCAGAAACTCTTAGAGGGATTTTATCACAGTTCACTCCAAGTGACTCAATATGGTGTGTTCAGTTTTATTATTTGGACATTTTTTTTCTCCAGTCTATGTCTTATTGGTGTTACAGGCTGTACAGCTGTAATACCATTTCACCCTCACTAGATAATCTACTTCTATATATTTTCTCAAAGGCATTTTATCCCTTGTTGCTGCCTCAGTGAAACGCTCCTGATGTCCAAAAGTGAAGACAAGTTCCATGTCGAGATGCAGGATGGAATCCAAACAGGTAAACCCAGCTGTCAGTCACACTTATCCCAGGGTGTCTGAGGGTCCTTAAAGTCTTAAATGTGATTGTCCTAAATCAGGGGTGTCCAATCCTGGTCCTCAAGGGCCTGTATCCTGCATGTTTAAGATGTTTCCCTCTTCCAGCACACCTGACAGTCGTTATCAGGCTTCTACAGAGCTTGATGACAGGCTTATCATTTGAATCAGGTGTTGGAAGAGGGATGCATCTAAAACATGCAGGATACCGGCCCTCGAGGACCAGGATTGGACACCCCTGTCCTAAATTAAGGCTTTAAGTGTCCTTAAAACTGACAACTTAAAGGTGACAACTTAACTCAATTATTTTGAGATTTTTTCCTGACATCTCCAGTCTCTGTCTTATGGATGTTATTGGCTGCACAACTGTAATGCCACTTAACCCTCACTAGATAATCTACTTGTATATATTGTCTCAGAAGCATTCTTTCATTTTATCCCTTGTTGCTGCCTCAGTGAAGTGCTCTTGATGTCCATGTTCATAAAATTCTTCACAATCAACTTGCACACATCAGTCTTCATCATAAACCTCACCTACACAGCCTTTCCCATTTAGGGCCATTACATATCCTGAAGGGCACGAGCAGGTGAAGGAGCCTGGGGTGTTTCTGCACTCAGCGTTGCTGTGACACGCCTGCAGGCCTGTCGCTGCAGCCAGAGCGCACTCGTCTACATCTATAGAGAAGCGACAGGGCCCATGTGCATTAGAACCAGACACATTCAACTCCACGGATAGAGAATTATTTAACATCAGTTGAAATTGCAGCTTCTAAACAAATCATAACATAATCTCTGCCTCTGTCCCTCTCTCACATACACACACACACACGGATGATGACGCACCCTGGCACCCTCCAGCCCCCATCAGGTAACCACGGAGACAGCTACATGAGTAAGAGCCGGGGGTATTAGTGCAGCTGGCGTGGAGACCACATGGTCCAGACCAATCTCCTCCACACTCGTCAACATCTGTTGAGTAGAAGGAAGATTAGATGTGACAGCTAAATGACATCACTGCATGCAAAATTTAAAAAAAACATGTAGTGTGTGACTATATGAAAATACTATGGCAGTACTAATACAGCATATGAGGGTGACACTGTCAGACTACAGGTACTAAAGTTATGAAATAAAAGGAGGTCCAGTAGCGGATTTATAAAGCAGGGAAAAGCCGATAACTGTCTAAATACCCAATATTAGAATTCCCCATAAATTACACATTCAAAACACATTATGCATATCAAAACAATATATTTGAAACTGGGTAACCATTGAACTGAACTGAAGTACAAGTAAAAAAAAATAGGCAAATAAATACATCTGAATTCCTGAGCATCAGAGTCAAAGAGTAATCCAAATCAATACTAATCAATAGTATTGCTATATAAATAAAGATTATTATTATTATATTATTAATCAATACATGTGGACTTGAACTCAAACTCACCAGTCTGTCAACGTTTTTTTGGGACAAAACTTTCCCTCAATGTCACTAATTCAACCTTGATGACTACTGGTGTGCAATGTCCTGTAAGAACCAACCAACAGGTTAGATTTTTTTAATCCTCTAGGTCAGTGTTTTTCAACCTTGGGGTCGGGCCTCCACGTGGGGTCGCCTGGAATTCAAATGGGGTCACCTGAAATTTCTAGTAATTGGTAAAAAAAAAAAATACAAATAACTTACTAAAAAAATATATGGTGAGTTGAGAGAGACAATCCCAATACATAAAAGACATAAGAAACTCTGAAGCTGAAATTGAAGCACTGTGGTACTGTTTATCTTTCAAATGTTCATTATGGTCAGTTTAAGATGCTGCAGCTCTTTATCTTTAATTCATAGTTTGAGTTATTGTTTGTTCAGTATTAATTGTCAGCCTTGTAAATCCAAGCTGGACTGACTGTTCATATCCTGACCAAGGAAAATAAAATTCTCACTTTGTGCAGTAATCTACACCTGACTTTTCTGCCTCCGTCCATAATAATATACATTTTATAGCCTGAATGTCATGTAAAATTAACATTTATTTGCAATGTAGTATAGCAAACTATTACATGATCCAAAATAAATAAATTTTAGCAAAAAAAAAGTCTCCATTTTGAAGGTCTGGAGTTGCCAGAAATTTGTGATGTTAAAATGGGGTCACGGGCCAAAAAAGGTTGGGAACCACTGCTCTAGGTGTCAGTATTGCTTCCTCTTGGGGTTCATGCACATAGACAGACAGTATCACCTCTAACAGGGGGGTCAAACTCATTTCAGTTCAGGGGCCACAGTCACCCCAATAAGACCTGAAGTGGACTGGACCAGTAACATAACAGTCAAAAAAGTAAAATTACATTATGAAAGTGTTTATATCAACAAACCTTGAAAACATGAGTAACATGAACAACCTGAAATAAGTGTAATTTTAACAATATTATGTTAATTTATCATTGCCTCATGTGCATTATAATTTACAGATCACATTTTGGGTTGTTCATATTTGTTCAGGTTATTCACATTTTGAGTGATAGGATAGTTTGTAAATGTCAACACTTTATGGAATTTTACTTTTTACACCAAGAAATTTCCTGAAAATTTCCTGAAAATCCGTCAATAACTTTTTGAGTTATCTTGCTAACAGACAGACAAACAGACAGACAGACAGACAGACAGACAGACAGACAGACAGACAGACAAACAGACAGACAAACAAACAAACCCCAATGAAAACATAACCTTGGCGGAGTTATTACCTCCACCAAGGTGGGTAAATTTTCATCAGCGTTTGTCTGTGTGCTTGTCTGTTAGTAAGATAACTCAAAAAGTTATGGACGGATTTTGATGTAATTTTCAGGAAATGTTGACACTGGCACAAGGAACAAATGATTACATTTTGGTGGTGGTGTTCGGGGGGGTGATCTGCCTTGGCAGGATTCGGTGCCCTCCAAGTACTTTTGTAGTTTGGTATTATACTGGTCTGATCCACTTTAGATCATATTGGTCCGTATGTGGAATACAAACTAAAAAGATTTTAACATCCCCGATTGTTAATATGTTCAGTGTAATTTTTGCATTTCAAAAATTCATCCCACAGGCCGGATTGGACCCTTTGGTGGTCCACTTTTGGCCCACGGGCTATATGTTTGACACCTGTGACCTATGATTAGCTATGTTCCCTCTGAAGGGCAGAGGGGTTTGTGACTGCCACTGAGGCTTCAGAAATGTCTGGCATGCTGCTGTGTATGTGTCTGGTGTACTCATTATGGACAAGGGAATGGACTTCATGCATTCTACACATCCGAGAGAACGAAGGACTGTTTAAACCTGCAACAGAAGAATGTAACTGTGGTGTCTTTCAAATACCCAACATGGTAACATACAGCAAAGTAGCCACGATCATGCCAACCAGATCACTCCTAGGTAGACATCTCAGTAGCTTTAAGGAATAGACTTTTGATTAAAAATGCAGGAGAAACCTTTGATTTTTAACTTCCTTCTCTCAGACCAAATCCAAATCTATGTATAAAGATAAAAGACTGTATGTTGTTTTGTTCTATCCTTCCATGTCGAGACACAGGATGGAATCTGATCAGGTAATTCCAGCTGTCACACTTATCCCAGGGTGTCTGTGGGTTCTTAAAAAGTCTTAAATTATGGCCCTAAATATCCTTAACCCCTTAAGACCAAAACAGCCACCAGCAACCAAAAGCATCTGCTGATGTAAAATGTTTAATACCTGTTGATCCACTAATCTCATCAATCCATGTAAATAACTGGTGTAAAATGCAGTTTGTCGTCTTTTCATGGTCATCAGATATGACCCATTTGGACGTTCAGAGGCTCCGTAGTGAACGTGGAAACACTTTCATCTTTTACAACGTTGATTCACCAGTAAAACCCATGGAGTTGGATCAATGACAGTGGATGGACACACTGGGTTCATTGAAATCTTTGCTGAAAAAGTCAGTTTTCTCTGTTCTCTTTTATGAACATCTACCTGATCAGTGAATTAAATATTGACTCATTGATTGATTGATGCATTTATTTCGAATATGAATATCAAAACAGAAGAAAATAAATAAGCAAAACACTTAAACATAAGACATATAATACATATTCGAAAAGGAGTGAGAAGAAGTATAACTAAAAAACTCCTACCCTTTCTCCTTATATATTTAATAACAATAATAACCTTCCTAGTCTAAGCATATCTATACTATATACTATAATATGACTGATACTTATTAAATAATTTGGTTTCTGGCTTTATATTATAAATATCAGAAAATACCTGATTTTCACTAAAAAAAAAAAATCACAAAATGTAGAGGATAATATTATAATAAATGGTGATCAATTGCTCAAGAAAAGTTAAATATAGAGAAAAAACTATTTTGGAACGGTCACATAAGTAGCACTGGGTCTTTATGGGTTAAAAACGTTAAAAACATAAAATCCAACAGTAAAGAGTGTAAAGAACCTGTCAAATGTGTAATTAGTGTTTATTATTTTATAATAAACAGAGATGGGAATGAATGGAGCTTCCACCAATCATTCATGGGTGGATGGGTTCAGGTGTGAGTTTCATTAGATTGGATGTCAGTAGCAGAAACATTAGTCTCAGACAAATGGAAATAGATTTATTTATTTAAGATCGATTCAAGGAAGTACTTTGAGGCCTGTTGTACTGGTATTTTTATGAATGTAAGATCTAAAATTTTATCAAAGATGCTTTGAAAAGTGTATAAAAAACTGGGGTTTATCTAAAATCTGCATCATAGGTCAGGTTTGACTTTCTACAGCTTGGAAACACAGGAAAGGAGTGGATGCAGAAGTTTCAATGTTCTGTCACAACACTGGGGTTATAATATGCAAAAAGGGAAATGTGTTTTTTTTACACTGAAACTATCAAGCACTGCAGCTTTAATCAGTTTATCTCCACTACAGAGTGGAAAACAGGACGCAAGACTTTCTGAAAGGTAGAAATGATGGATTATCTAACACATCCACACAGGAAACAACAACGAAAAAAAAAAAAAGAAAAAAAAATCAGGCTTATGATTGAAGAGTCTTTTACATTTTGAGTCTTTTGGTTTTTAGAAACAGGACTGAATGAACCAGTTAATTTTCATTTTAATAGAAAGATCTGCTCTTTCAACAGTGGTTCTGCTGCTGGTTCCTTCTTTGATGGGATACTTTGGACAAATAATGAGTTCTATGCAAAGCCCCACGACCTCCTGAACTTAAAGCAGCTCCTTTATTTCCTGTCTTTCATTATTGGACACACTGATTAATCCAGGTGTGTCCGACCACAGTGGTCACAACAAGAACTAGCACACACACCTGGATTAATCAGTGGGAAAGATAGGAAATATAAGTGCTGCTTTAAGTTCAGGAAGGACACTAACACTAATACTGATACTAATACTAATACTAATACTACTACTAATACTGATACTAATACTAACACTAATACTAACACTAACACTAATACTGATACTGATACTAATACTAACACTAATACTAATACTACCACTAATACTAATACAAATACTAGTACTACTACTAATACTAATACTAATACTAACACTAATACTAACACTAATACTGATACTGATACTAATACTGATACTAATACTAACACTAATACTGATACTAATACTAATACTAATACTAACACTAATACTGATACTGATACTAATACTAACACTAATACTGATACTACCACTAACACTAATACAAATGCTAGTACTACTACTACTACTACTACTAATACTAACACTAATACTGATACTGATACTAATACTGATACTAATACTAATACTAACACTAATACTAATACTAATACTAACACTACTACGACTACATTTTGGTGTCCCTGTTACACGGTAACATGTACAAAATACATGTTACCACGTAACGGGGACACCACAATGTAATGCAGATTAGTACGGATAGACCCTAATATTACTAGTAATAATAATAATAATAATAATAATAATAATAATAATAATAATAACAATAATAATAATAATAATCTATATCAGAATACTGGAAGGTCTCAGAGTGTCTGTGTTTGTGTGTGTGTGTCTGCACAGTCCTGAGAAATTGAGATGTTTTTAACTAGCCAAATTGGTACCTACAGTTGAGGAATTGTCCCATCTCCACATTAATGCTGTGTTCCAGGCTGTTTTTTGAGCCCATAAGTCACGACTTCAAATCACGACTCACGACTTTGTAATGTTCCAGGCCAAGGTTATTATCGTTAACGAAAACGAACGAAATGACGAAAACTAAAATTGAAAAAACATTTTCGTTAACTGAAATAAATAAAAACTCTAATTAAAAGAAAAAAACGATAACTAACTGAAACTGTATTGTGAGCTTACAAAACTAACTAAAACGTATAAAAATTATGGATACAATTCCCTTCGTTTTCGTCTTTGTCAATGTCAGATTGATATGAAATTAATTTATTTCGCTCCAGCAGTTTGAGCTGGTGACACCATACGACACTTCACAGTCTGTCATGTCTGGTCACTGGTGGTTTCCAGTCGTCTTCTGGTCCCCACTCTACCTGGAACATACGGACTAAAGCTGGGACAAAGCAGCACAGTCCTGTCTGGGGTTTACTGTAGTGATACATGGGTCGGGTTTTTTTTTTTTTTGTTTTGTTTTTTTGGCGTACCGTGTGTGTGCGCGTGAGTGACAGACAGAGCTGAGCTAAAGGACAGAGTCAAACAGGACTAGCATCCAGGTTAAAACTGGAGAGTTTATCACCATGAAAAGGCCTTCCAAGCCCTGAACTGCACAGTTTAGAAGAGGAGAAAAGAGGAGGATGAAAACTAATCCAATTACAGAGGTATGGAAGCTGTTATAATGTTAAAAAAACGTTTGATGGTACTAGCAACAGCTAGCTGAACTGAACTGAAGCAAAGTTAGCTAATAATGGAACTGGAGATGATTAAGATATGAGAGATCTGCTAAGGTGTGGTTTACTGATGAGGAACTGGGTTATATATGTTTATAAGTGGTTTGTATATGTTTCTGTCTGCTTTAACTGCTGGTTAGCTGGTTTATAATAGGTTCCTATCTGGTTTAACTGCTGGTTAGCTGGTTTATATATGTTTCCGTCTGCTTTAACTGCTGGTTAGCTGGTTTATATATGTTTCTGTCTGCTTTAACTGCTGGTTAGCTGGTTTATAATATGTTCCTATCTGCTTTAACTGCTGGTTACCTGGTTTATATATGTTTCTATCTGCTTTAACTGCTGGTTAGCTGGTTTATAATATGTTCCTATCTGCTTTAACTGCTGGTTAGCTGGTTTATATATGTTTCTATCTGCTTTAACTGCTGGTTAGCTGGTTTATATATGTTTCTATCTGCTTTAACTGCTGGCTGCTTTGTGCATCTCCTGTCATGCTTTGCACATCTTCGCATTGTTTCACGTAAGTGACGTTGTGTATGGATTGCACCCCACCTCAACCTGCTATAGGGAATTTATACATTGTACGGTACATTGTGTCTCTGCTCAGTCCATGAGCCGCCCTAACCCGACCCCCAAATAAAGTGTCCAGGGTAGCCCATATCCACGCCTCACTAATTTCTTTGAATAGGATGATGAGGAAGATAAAATATATGAAATAACTAAAACTAATACTAAAACTAAACTAAACTAAAACTAAGCATTCAGAAAAAAACGATAACTAATAAAAACTAACAAACCTGCTCTAAAAACTAATTAAAACTAACTGAATAAGAGAAAAAAAAGTCAAAACTAATTAAAACTAAACTATAATTAAAAATCCAAAACTATTATAACCTTGTTCCAGGCAAGTCACGCCAAACTGCCTGAGTGCAAGGAATTGTGGTAGCTAACTGTAAACAAACCAGCATGGTGGACTGTACGTTGGGCTCATTTACAATCATTTCTATCACCAAAGATGTTTGCTCTTTGCTTATTTGAGGGAAACAGAGGAGCTAAAACAGTGCATAAGGCAAGAGAAGCTGTTCTACCTTTTATGTTATGTTATTTGTATATTTGGATACGTATTTGGTATTAGTTTATTCTTGCGCTCATTGGACTGAAAACTAGCTAACGCTAGAGTAGCTGCTGATTATGCCGAACATTTGCAGATAAATAATGTCAGAGCAATACCTTGTTTTAATAAACAATTTGCATAAACACTGCATCCATGGGCGCCACCATTGCTATGTGATGTCAGTGCTCGGAACTGGGAGTACGTAGGTCTAGTGCAAGTTCACAGGTGACAAGTCACAGGTTTGACTGCCATTCCAGTGCCTTTTCACTGGTAGAAGGTTGGAAAAATACGAGTTACGGGTTGCCTGGAACGCAGCACAAATATCTTGGTAAGTTGATACGACCAATATTTTGGGCGATATTAGTAACTTTGGAATACAATAGCCTTACAATCACATTGGTATGCCCATGATGGTCGACGGAAGGTGCACTTCCACACTGCATGATGGGAAGTGAAGTTCTCCCCAGCATAAAAACTACCACATCTAGAACCTGTGGTTCCCCATGGATCAACGCGTTAGTAATAATAATAGTAATAATAATAATACAATTAAATTCCATTATGTTTCTGTGCACGGTAAAGTCCTGCCCTCTGCTGCTTATTCCTCTTGTTCTCACCTTTACATTCGTTGTCTCCCTCCACAGTGAAGCCCACAGCACAGACACACATGTCTCCATCTCTCAACATGTGGGACAGACAACCACAGGCAGAACTGTTCTCCAACCACATCTGGTTTCCAGGACATTGAGGATGGAGACTGGGCACCATGGTAACCATGGATGTCGAGTGGGGAGCTAAAGAGAAAGAAAGGACATCAAGAGATAATACTAGGGGAGAGTGAAGGAGAAGTCTGAAAAAAGCTCAGTGGACTATCAGTAACTCACATGTGGAGGTTGGAGGGTTCGTAACATCACTGAGACTTCCAATGACATTCTCCACCACCTTGATTTAAAGAAAAAAGACAGAGTCAGTTTTTCACTGACATTTTAGAGTTGGGCAGTGACACATTAATGACAATGAAAGTCATTATGAGATACGTGTTTCCTGTGAATTAAAGGTTTCTCAGCTGAAACATGTACATTCAGATTTCACTATTGTCTTTACTTTGTATTAATGCAAAATGTTCTAAAAGATGAAACAAAAATAAGGAAAAGAAGTAAAATAACTTATGATATGAGATACTACAGGTGTGTTATTCATCTTATTTTGTCTTTTATGATGCTTTTCTGTCTTATTTTTTATTATTTCATTTTTATTTAACCTTTATCTAAGCAGACAAGACAGATGAAGAACAGATTATTATTTTTATAAAATATTATTTTTTGTCACATCTTATGTTGTGTCTTTACAGTGTTTTTGTCTTTTAGCGTCTTTTATGTTATTATTTTCATCTTGTGAATGTCATAGTCGTGCACTGATCTGCTTATAATAACTCAATAACAAAGGGTCTGCGCTATTTCTTATGATGAAAATCACATAAAAGATGCACCCAAATAAAAACATGAAAAACAAAAGGACAAAAAAAAAAAGCAACACGATAAAAATGTTTAAAATCAATCAATCTTTGATTGATTGATTGATGGATTGGTTTAAAAGGTACAAGATGACGAAAATATAAAAGGATACAATGATATGATACCATAGGTGTGGTTTTGGTCTTATTTTGTCTTGTATGTTTTTCTGGCCTTTTTTAAAAAGTATTTTATTTTCAATTAACCTTTATTTAACCAGGCAAGACAGATGAAGAACACACTATCATTTTTACAAAAATGTAAATTTTTTGTTTCATCTTATGGTGTGCTTTTACAGTGTTTTTGTCTTTTAGTGTCTTCTATGTTATTTTCATCTTGTGTCTTTCATAGTCATGCCCTCAATAACATTTAGTTTCATAAAGTTGGAAAACAACTGGATCGGTTCTCGGCATCAGCTGAACAAATCAAAACCTAAGGAATTGGTTTTTGTATCAGACCTAAAAAAGTCTGATCTGTGTATCTTTAGCCTCACTGCTTTTTCTGTCTTTTTGTCAGTTGTTTTCATCTTGTTGTACCTTTTTAGTTGTACAGTTTTGTCATGTTGCATCATTTTTGTCTTTTTGTTTTTCACATTGTTTTCATTTCGGTGCAACTTTTATATCATGTTCATCGTATTATGTGTTTGCACTTTTTTAATTGTTTGGATTCTGCCACATTTTAATAACATTTTTATTATGTTGCCTCTTCTAAAACATCTCCATCTTGTTACATCATTTCTGCCATTTTTACATTATATTTTTATGCTGTTTTTGTGTTGTTGCATCTTTTACATTTTTTTGTAATTTTCCAGCTTTCAAATTATTTTAATTTTATTGTGTTTTTTACATTTTAATTTTTTCCATCTTTTAAAGCATTTTCATTTCATTACATTGTTTTACTGTTGTCATATTTTTGTCTTTTTTTGTCTTTCACATTTTCACTTTCTTACATCTTTTATGCTGTTTTCATCTTGTTGCGTCTTTTGCGTCTTTTTTGTCTTTTGTGTCTTTCATATCATTTTCATTTTGTTGTGGCTTTTATAACATTTTCATATTCAACATTCTTTGGTTTTTATCACGTGTTCATGTCATTTTCTTGTCTTGTTACATCTTTTACATCCTTTTTGTTTGTTGTATTTTACATTTTAATTTTGTTACATCTTTTACAGTGTTTTCATCTTGTTAAATTGTTTTGGTAATGTCATATTTTTATGTCAATTTCATGTTGGTACATCTAGCACGTTGTTGATTTTTTTTTTTTTTTTTTTTTTTGCATCTTTCACATTTTCACCTGTTACATGTTCTACATTGTTTTCATCTTGCATCTTCTACATAATCATAGTCTTGTGTGTCCTTTACATTGTTTTCATTTTGTTGTGTTTTTTACATTTTGATTTTGTTCAGTTGTTTTGGTTTTGTCGTATGTCATGTTATTCTGGTGTCTTTGTTGTTTTGTTACACCTTGTGGTCTTTCATATTCTCACATATTCTTTTCACTTTCACCTTGTCAGTCAAATCCCACACCACTGGATTTACCAACACCTTCTTCCCCTGGGCCATGTGATCAGTTAACACACACCATACCTACTGTAATGTTCAATAACTACTCACGGAACATGTGCCTCATCCCTGGCACATGAATGTTTACATTGTCATATCTGCACATTTTTTATGCTACTTGTATATCACATTTTTTTACCTTGTTATACAGTATATCTCTAATTTGCACATATCTTTATTGCACAGTATATGTATATATATATATATATATATATATATATATATATATAAAATTTTTCTTTCTTTCTTTCTTTCTTTCTTTCTTTCTCTTCTTTTCTTTTGATATATGTCTGTATTTTACTGTGTTGTATATTAGTTGTATAGTGCAGTTGGAGGCAGAGATCACCTGTAATTTTGGTGCACAACCTGTGTATTGACAATAAAGCCTATTCAATTCTATTCTATTCTATTCTATTCTATTCTACTCTACTCTATACCATTCTACTCTATTGTACTCAATTTTCTCCTCTTCTCTTCTCTTCTCTTCTCTTCTCTTCTACTCTACCCTATTCTATTTAACTCTGCTATTCTATTCTATTCTATTCTATTCTGCTACTCTACTGTACTCTACTCTATTCTACTCTACTGTATTCTACTCTACACTATTCTATTTTATTTGATTCTACAACTCGATTCTATTCTACTCTATTCTATTTTGTCTTTTATATGATTTTCATGTGATTATATCCTTTATAAATATTTTAAAACCACAAATAACTGTCTTCAACTTGTGATTTATAGATGTTGTCTTCATGTTAATATTTGCGTCTCCATCATCTATCCTTAGAACATGAAGCTTGGCTGAACATTTTCATCTGAACCATGTGGAATGACACTGTTTCTTTCCTCGGTCACTGGCCTGGCTCTGGGTGAACTCTGACTGGGGGTGTTTGAGGACTTCATTTTCCTCGGGGCTGTTCAGAGGTTCGGGGGCTGACAGAGGCAGTAACAGGGCTGACAGGAGAGTCCAGAGGTGAGTCATGACCTGGATCTGGACGGACAGGAGGAGATGTGCTCACTGAGTCACAGACATGGAGGAGACAGAGGCACAGCTTCATTAATCAGGCGTAAAATGAATGAGAGAGCATGTGACAATTACTGCTGAATGAGGTGGATGAACTCATGCTCATGTGCAGCAGCTGAATCTGCAACATACACATGTCTGGGCAAGCACAACAACACAGGGGTAGGAGCACCCTGTTATTACCCATCAACCCCCTGGGCTATATGCACTCAACAAAAGAAACTTTAAGACGCTGTAAAGCTGCAAAAACAGTCTCCAGACAAGCTTTAACTTCAGCAAGTCCCATTGTTTCTAATGTTAGGTTCAAGTACTGCATGGAAATTTAAGACTTCGCAGCGATGTTTACTTTAAAATAAACTTTAACAAACAATAAAGAAAGGCTGATGCAGGACAAAGTGTTTCCCTGAGCTGTGTGTACATTACAGGAACTTTAGAGCCGACTTACCCGGTTTGGATGCACTCCCGCAGAGGCTTGTGTCACCGCAGGTCAGAGAAAAGACGCAGACAGAGTTTCCAGTTTCCACTCCGTGCGTCCTCTGTCCTCCAGGTCTGTCCGTGGAGACCGAGTGGGAGATGAACTCAGCTACACTAACACTGTGGGGCAGCAGCAGCGACTCCACACATCCTGTCCAGGAACTCTGCACTTCCCATTCCTCAAATCCCAGTTCACCGCAAAAAAAAAAAAAAAAAAAAAAAAGCGGAACAGCAGCAGCAGGAACAGGCCTATAGGCTGCAGGACAGATGTCCTGAGTATCAACCCTGACCCGCAGGTCATAAACCAGCCAACAAACTCTGGACTTAAAAGAACTAAAAACTACATATAGTTTTTTTGTAGTTTTTTTTTTTTTCCCCTCTCTTTCTTATTATGTATGTGAATGCTTTTTTGTATGTGTGCGTGTGTCAGAAGTGTATTAATGGGAAAAATAATGTTTCAGGTGTTTTCATGTGATAATAAATACAGAAGAGGATTAGGGCCACTGGGGAAAAAAAAAACAAAAACAAGGTCCAATATACAGGGGTTGGACAAAATAATGGAAACACCTTCACCTCAAGATGATAATGCCCCAATCCATACAGCTAGAATTGTTAAAGAATGGCATGAGGAACATTCTAATGAAGTTGAGCATCTCGTATGGCCGGCACAGTCCCCAGACCTCAACATTATTGAGCATTTATGGTCAGTTTTAGAGATTCAAGTAAGACGTCGATTTCCACCGCCATCATCTCTAAAAGAGTTGGAGGGTATTCTAACTGAAGAATGGCTTAAAATTCCTTTGGAAACAATTCACAAGTTGTATGAATCAATACCTCGGAGAATTGAGGCTGTAATTGCCGCAAAAGGCGGACCTACACCATATTAAATTATATTTTGTTGATTTTTTAAGGTGTTTCCATTATTTTGTCCAACCCCTGTATATTTTTTAGATTATTATTCTGAGATAATAAACTCTTTCACAGAATTCTGACTTTAATGTGAGAATTCTGACTTTTTTCTCAGAATTCTGACCATTAAAAAAAAAAAAAAGACTTGTTCTGTGATTAAAGTCATAATTCTGAGTCTGAATTCTGACTTTTTTCTCAGAATAATGATTAAGATAGATAGATAGATAGATAGATAGATAGATAGATAGATAGATAGATAGATAGATAGATAGATAGATAGATAGATAGATAGATAGATAGATAGATAGATAGATAGATAGATAGATAGATAGATAGATGAAAGAGAATATAATTTACAGATATAAACAGATAGGTGATCAGGACAGTCAGACAATTATGTTGCACTCTTTCTTTAAACCATAATGTAAACAGCATCCCACATACTAAGGGTTTTTCCAAAAGGTCAATTATTTGGGTTTGGAGAATCAAAGCTGTTTGAGCCATGAGGTTAATTTGTTTATGCAGTGTTTTACGTCGTCAGAAGCTACCCAAAACCCTCAGCTCTATATAGATGCCCATTTTAAAAAGAGGAAAATTTCCTAAGTTTATAAAAAAAATAACAAAAACAAAACAAGCAAAACAACGTGGTCACTTTAAAGTCACGTAACACAATAAAACTGTCAAACACATTTTATTAACAAAGGGAGATGTCACACCACAATTACAGCTATTTTCACATGCAGTTATCACTCACTAAGAATATGTGCAAGCATTAATGGCTTCCAGTGGGTTTCCTTGTCAAAATATATGTAAGTATATAAATGAGGGGAAAAAAGGCAAGATTCAAGCATTAAAGTATATTTTATTGAGTTATTTCAGTAAGGAGAAGGACATTATTACAAAATACTTTCCAGACCTTACACTTCATGGTAATGTTTTTCCCTTATGAATAACTGTATAAGCAGATATTTAGTCACATTTTGTAGCTGCCAGCTGATCGTATCTTCTTTCGTAGAGGATGCAGAGCGCACAACCAAACCGAGTAAGATTGTTGAAGGAATTGATTTTTTTCTCTCTGCAAGCCATTAAAACATCACATTAAAGAGGCACAGGAAAAGCAGTGGCAGAGAAAGCAGTGAGAAGTGACTATAAAACAGTCTGACAGTGGCAGGATTATACATTCATTTTAAGGCAGATGACTCATTTACATAAAAACGACTTCATTAAAATAAAAACACTGAGGATGCTTTACAAAAGGCCAGTAATTAGTTTCCCCATACAACCTTTTAATTATAGATTGATGAAACAGATACAGATCATAAAGTCATAGTACATAAAGACAACCAACACAGATCCAAAAGAACAGCTCTAACATATATAAACCACATCTTCATAGGTCTAGTTACATGAATTGTCATTTACCATATAGTGTTCATCTATGTCTACTCAGAGCTGACATAGGTGGCAGAGGAAATTCAGCTGTTTTTTTCACACCGGCAGTGACAACTACACAATATGACAAAACATACACACTGTGTTAGCTTCACTGTTTTACTGACAAACGTACCTGCGCAGTTCACGATTTGTCAAGTTTCTGACATGAGAGCAAATGGCATTACTTTTCATGACATTTTTGAGGTGTACAGATCTATTATTTTCTGTCATAACAACTAATAACAAGTGGTGCCAGGCACAACAAACCCAGCCCCTCACACAGACTGTTGCTTATTTTGGCATCAATCCAGCTGATGTTATCATGTCTGTGCATGTGGTGATGGTGGTGGTGATATCAGTTGCCTCTATATATGTGGCAAGTTTGAAGTAAATTGGAACAAAATTGACGTTTTTATAGACATGAAATTTTGACCATTATGAGTAAATGGGGGGAAAAAAAGATTTTAAAAATTCATAAAAAACGTGAACTTTGACCTACTTTTCCTAAAATGTAATGACATCTATTCTGGATCACTGGCAATCTATAAACCCAATTTGGTATGAATTCAACCAATAGTTTTGCTGCTAGAGTGTTAATAAACAAAGAAACAAAGAGACAAACCAAACCAAAAACAACACTGAGAAAACACATTCCACTTTATATATAAAAACAAAATGGGAAATAGAGGGAGGATTGGATCTGACAGAAGAAGAGTGGATAAGAGTCTGGGAATATCAATGGAAGTGTAGTAGTTCACAGAGCTGGAAAGAGTTTGGCTGGAAAAGCTTGATTAGATATTTCATTACACCACATCAAAAGTCCCACTATAGAGATAGCTCCCCAATTTGCTGGAGAAAATGTGGTAATACAAATGCAAATCATTGTCATCTCTTCTGGAATTGTTCTGTTATCGAAAATTACTGGAAGGAAATACATAAGGAAACACAAGAAATTATCGGGAGCCACTTATCCTTTGAATGTAAATCTTTATTTTTTGGACTTATACCAGAAGGATGGCCAAAGAGAGACAAATATTTATTTAATATCCTGCTAATAGCAGCCAAAAAAGCCATCACAAGAAAATGGCTTTCATCGGAAAGCCCAACGCTGAGTATGTGGATGGACATTACAGTGGACATATATAAGATGGAGAGACTTACTGCAGAGGTGAACTATAAGAAGGACTTGTTTGTTACGCGGTGGAAGAAATGGATGGAATACATCATGCCACGCAGACCGGACTTTGATACTTTTATTTTTGTATAGAAGATTAGATATAGTAAACGCAATAACTGCAATTCACTCCCTACTTGTTTATGTTCTTTTTGTTTGTTTCATTGTTAAAAAATGGGACATTCAGATTAATATAATGTTGATGACATTTAAAATGAATATCTTTGTCAACATTGATACAGAATGTCAATAAAAAGTGAATTAAAAAAAAAACAACAACAACAACACTGAACCTTAGTTGATTAAGTGCATGTAAATGTGTCGGATCTGACTGTTACGATTATCCAATTACTCCCAGTTATCAGACTTTTATGGCCGTGTTATCCAACCACTGTGCTGCTGTAAGTGTGCCATGAGAAATCATCAGGTGTGCCGTGAAAGATTATCCAGTGTCACCTGATAGGTACTGTAAGCGAGTGGCATGATGCAGATACACCAATGAGCCACTCCACAACAACAGTTTCCCTTTCCAAAGTGAAAATGAAAGTAAACCAGCCCTGATGCGCTGTGTTCTATTGATAAAGCCCCCCTAATCAGTGATGCGCGGATCAATGGGTTACCCGTGGGACTGCGGCTCAGATTGGGGCGGGGGGAAATGCCTCTATTTTACAGATCTCAATCCATAAACTGAGGGTCTGTCCAAGGGATCACTGACGCACCCCTCTAAGCTTTCTCGTTCCAAACTCCCCAGTGTCTTTCTTCAGTTCCGGCAAGAATATTAGCTTTGTTTTCAACTAAACAGGCCCAGGTTTCACACTAAGTAAATTGAGATTAGATTTGCATTATATTTCAATAAACATACTTTTTGTGACATTTTTGTTTGGTGGTGTGCCTTGTGATTTTTCTAATGTAAAATTTGTGCCGTGGCTCAAAAAGGTTGGGAAACAGTTTTATGGTCATGTAAAAAGGCTCTCATTTTCTATGATTATATTGTTTTTGCACATGTGCAGATGTGAAAGAATGAAATAAATCAGATTAACAGGTATACATACACAAAGACATCCAAGTCATGGGGAGGAATCCAGGTGTGTTAATCTGATTTCTCATAATCAGATTACTGCAGTTATCTGATAAAGCATATCAGATTAGACTGTTTACATGATCACTTTAATAATCTGAAAACTCCAGAAATCGGATAATGATCGGCGTATTAGTGTGCACGTAAACAGGCTCAGTGACACCAAATTTAGTAGTCCTGGTCTCTCTGCCTACTCGACAATATAATATCAATTAGCCTATGTAATGTTAAAATAATACCACTCAAAAATATTTAGACACTGAATAAATTGTAATGTCTGTTACGTGGAGCGTCATTCATCACTTGTGCTGCAGTTTGATGAAATGAAAAAGCCCTGATCCAACAGGATTGGTGACAGTATTTCTATATCCTGTACTGTATTCTGTGATACTACTGAGCATTCTATGGTGACAAAATAATCTACTTCTGTTACATTTCAGAAGTTATACTAAATTGCTTATTGATCACTAATTGACTTGTTAAGCTGTGCTTTTACCTCAGAAAATGGTTTTCTCGATTTGAGCACTGAGGTCTCAAAGGACGTCCAGAGCGGATCCTTCCAAATGTGTTGCATAATATCCGATCGATATAAAAGTGGATGTGGAACGTGTCATTGTCAAAATCATTTTCTACAGAAGGCAGAAGTAGCAGAAAGGCAACGTAGCCTTGTGTTGAACTTGAATACAGTGAAAAGCACAAAAAACACATCTAAATTGGAAAGGAGCTGTGTGATTATGAGGAAACATACTTCATTAGTCTCTCATGCAGCAGTAGTTTAACATCTTCATTTCAATGTAATACTTAAAAAATTACCATTAGCTTCAAACAGATAAGCAAATGGCTAACACAGAGCCTAAATTGTATTGAATATGTAAAAAATTTTCTCCTTAAATACTGAAAAATTATTTGTGTAATGTTTTTGGTTAATTTATTGGACAGTGCTTCTTAAGTGTAGCTGACTACCTATTTTTTTTTACCTCTGCCAGGAGGTATTGTGATCGCTTTGCTTTGTGTGTTTGCATGGGTGCATGCGTGTGCTTGTTTGTTAGCAAGATAACTCAAAAAGTTATCGACGGATTTTCATGAAATTTTCAGAAAATGTTGATACTGGCACAAGGAAGAAATAATTAAATTTTGGTGGTGGTGGGGGGTGGGAGGGCAGATCTGTCTTGGTGGAGGTCTGCGCTCTCCCAGTGCTTTTCTTGTTTTTTTTAAGTTTGCTCATAACATTTCTGTCTATATATTATTAAAATCATGTGTGTTTGTCTTTAGCAGGGCAGGGAAAAGCATGCTATTGCCAGTGTTTTAGTCACCTGACCAGCAGCTAGTATAATAGGCTTTACAGTAAGTATAGTAGTAGTATAAGTACAGTATAGTTTGTTAAACATGGAATAAAGTATTTTATTCCTGCTACTGTAGTTTCTTCTAAAGGCAATGATCTAGTTGCATGTTTCCATCCAGTTCTGCCAAAGTGGGAGTGTTTCCAGTGGGAAAGTCATGTCAAAGCATATCCTCTGTGGCAGCTGGAGACACAAAACAAAAATTTGATGTCTCCTTGTCAGTGAGCCCCTTTACATGCACACCAATACTCCAATCATCATCCAACTTCTGGAGTTACCAGATTATTCCAGTGATCATGTAAACAGAATAATCTGACAGGCTTTATCTGATAGTGGCGGTTATCTGATTATGAGAAATCAGATTAACACACCTAGATTTCTCCCCAATACTCCGATGTCTTCACGCATGTATACAGGTTAATCTGATTTCTTTGTTTTTTTTACATCTGTGCATGTGTAAGAAAAAAAAAAAATCTATATAAACGGAAGTTACGCAGCATCAACGTGAGCCTAAGGAAAAAAATAAACAAACAATGAAATGAAATGAAGGATAGCAGCAACATGCAACTTATTTTGCAGTCTTATTAGCTCCCACATTAGGACAGCTAACGTTGACACCGTAGGCGTTGCCATGGTCACCAAAACAAGACTGGTTGCTTTGAAAATGACAGGAAGTTATGTCTCACGTCATAATCAAACAATGGACTGAAACATGTAATCCAGGGTTTTTCGATTATCACATTTCTGAACTGCATGTGAACGTGTTGCATCTGATTAGAGCAATTATCAAATTACTCAGTTATTGGAGTTTTAAGCTCAAGTAAATGAGCTCTCGGTCGTAGATCTGTTTTAATGACTCTTGACTGTCAAAAAAAGGTCTCTGAAGGCTTTTTATGTTATTTCTAGAAATGTTGGAGGTTTTTTCATCTTTGTGTGTGTTCTGCAAAATTTCTTCTATTTTAACAGGGAAAATCAATGCTCATTTCACGTATCTGTTACATATTTCATTATGTATTTACGTCTCAATTTGTCCAGTCAGTGAAACAATCTGCCACAAATGTTAAAATGAAAACTTACAGACTCTGACTATGATGGTTCAGAGTTGCTGAATCAAAAGTTAAGTAGTAAAGTATTAACCTGTGATGCTTGTAAATGGATTCACACATTTGTAATTGCATGCTTTGGTAAATTGCTATGCCATTAATGTTTGGTAAATTCAATGAACTGAACTGACAGCCACTGGTCTGTGTGTGCTGCGCAGCTCAATAGTAAAGATGAGGTGTACAGCTGTGAAGGCGACGGTTTGTCAGTGTGTCGAACTAAAATGGCGTATCCATCTGGCTGCATTTGGCTGCAGGAGACACCACCCCGTAGCTCCTCTCCTGCCACCTCAGCCACTGCATGTGGATCTCCTTCTGGACCTGTTTCACATAAAAGGATCGGTCTGAAACCCTCAAGTCCTGACTCCAGATTTGTTTATCTTCCAAACTCCAGCCATTCATAATGATAACGAATAATTAATCTATAGTCACTTCATAGCAACTAACAGATAGGCATGGATTTTTATTTATTGTATGGAGAATATTAAATATTGTTGCCCTCAGACTGTGTGGACTCAGCTTCACATTAACCCATAAAGACCCAAATATCCACCAGTGACCAAAAGTATCTACTGATCTAAAATGTTTAATTACTTCTGATCCACTAAACCTCAATACATGTAAATAACTGGTGTAAAATGCAGTTTGTCATCTTTTCATGGTCATCAGATATGACCCATTAAGACGTTCAGGGGCTCTGTAGTGAACATGGAAACACCATCATCATCTACAACATTGATTCACCAGTGAAACCCATGGAATTTGATAAATGACCGTGAATGGAGATGCTTGGTTTATGTTAAGTTAATGATATATTTTACTGAAAAAGGGAGTTTTTCTTCAGTTTTCTCTATTTTTGGTATAATAACACTCAAATGTAATCAACGCATTAGGATTAAAGTACATGATCAGTAAATTAAATATGCCTGATTTTGACTGAAAAAATGCAAAATAGAGAACATAATATTATGATAAATGGTGATAAATCATTTAAGAAAGGTTAGAGACAAAAATTGATTAGGGAACTGCCACAAGAGTAGAACTGGGTCCTTACGGGTTAATCCTCACAACTCTAAAACTGTCACCCAATCTCATCCATCTTCACAGGTTTATTATTATAACCGAGCACTGCCAATGAAGTGTGTGAGTGGTTAAGTACTGGGTGGAGAGTGGCAGAGTGGTGTGGATGGACTGACCTCTTGATTGAGAAAGCAGTAGAGCACAGCCACAAGAAGCCCCTGTAAGAGAGGACAGTCCTCATCTGTAACACATCTAGTCAACAGCGCTAATGGGTTGTCCACGTGAAAATGATGACACGTACAACTGAGAGAGCAGGGAAATCTATTATGTTTTACTCACAGAGCGGGCAAACATGAGAGAAATAATGAGTGGTTTTGATTCATGGCTGAAGTGCTATAAGCCATGAAGCCAAATTGGTCTTACTTTATGTCTTTTTCAAACCAGGCCTAATTAGTCATTTAATTAGACCCAATTGTTACTGGGAGGCTTCATTTTTACTTCCCTCACATGCCTATTTCTCAACATGAACAGAGACAGGAACAAAAGCATATCTGGCCAGGTTATGCCACACTGTTTTTTTATGGATGCATATCTCTAGCAGATGCAAATGCCCCTGGCACAATTACCCCAACATTACTGCCTCCACAGACACACTACTCCACTTTCTGTTAGACTATATAACTCCTAACATTTGTACCATTTCACAATCAATAAAAATGCAGTGATAATTGTGCTGATTAGATTCAAATGTGTGTAGAAACGACAAAGACAATAATGTGGATATATATGTGAAATATGTATAAACATGAGTAAATGTAGAAAGCACATTTAAGTCATCAACTTGAGTGGCTTTCATTTATGTAAATCCATTCATTGGCCTGAGAATTACATGCACTTGCTGTATAATCTTACTCGTGTTGTTTCAATCAATATATAATAACATGCCATCCACTGCAATTACACTGATTTCATGGAGATGATATACATTACGCAAATTTACTCAAGATTGTATTTAGTGATAAGGATGATGATGGATCTGAGACAATGATTCTGAGATTCTTATCAGGCATCAATATTCTGTGCACACAGTGTCAGTAAGTTAGTTATATCTCTGTTAAAACTAATTTGACATGATGCTCTCAAACATTCTGCCCTATGTTAAAAAAATGAGAATATTTGAGATGTTGGGGAATTAGCTGACCATGGCCTTTGATGTAGAAGAGTAAATATTTAATCGCAGTCACTATCATCAGGAACTAAAAAAAAATGCTGCTAGGCTACTAGCAAATCAACACAACGACAAATCTAACCTCCTTGGTGGAGGTGATAAGAGCTGCCCAGCCTCCACAAAATAAAAAATAAGACCAAAGGTCTCCAACAGTATTTTTCAAGACATTAATTGACATTTGTTTGACCTTTCGAGGTTACTCAAGGTCAAAGGTCATGGCACCAAATGAAAGCCCATATGCGACTTCCTATCTGTTACCGATAGTAATTATATCAATACCTTCAACTGTTTTCAAGTTATAGCACTTTGAAATTTGTCCCATTATAAACAAATAGGGATTTTTAAAATTTCAAAACTTCTTTAAAAAATTCAAAAATCATTATTTCCCAATTCTTTGAGCAAACTTGGTAGACCTTTCCACAAAGATGTTCCACAACAAATATCAAGTCATTCTGACTGACAGTTTCAGAGAAGAAGATTCTTGAAAAATTGTTTACAGACAACAGGCGGGCGACAACTGACGTCAATAATCCATCAGACCCTTGGACTAAAAAGACCCTTGGACTAAAAAGTGGTACATGTTACTGATGTTAATTTTCAAGTAGTTTCAAGAGTCAAGTAGTTTCTCGAGTAGTTCACTGAAAAAGTATAAAAGGGTTTTCTATTTGTGCTCCGCTAATAAATTGATGACAAAGGGGATGATGGACAAATGGATCGACATCAGACAAAATAACAAAAGGCACCAATGCAACACAAAATTGATAAATTATAGCGAGGAAAGGAAAAAATATTGAATGATTTTCCACTTTTGCTTAAGAAACAAAATGACAGCCAACACATACATAGATATGCTGATCCCTGTGAGAAGGATCTTTCTTAAAAAAAAATTAAAAAAAACATCTTACAGTGCATCTTACAGGTGAATTCATACAAAACTTGTACTGAATAAAAAATACATATGTTATAAAAGTCCAAATTCTCATGCTGTTTGGAGGTTGTTTTACCAAAATTGACCAAACACGAAATGAAGGACAACATCATAAATGTGTTCAGCAGCTATGGGCTAAAATGTTTCAAAGGATCATTTGACACTAAGTTTGTGGGTTCAGACAAAAAAAACACAGACAAAAGTGGCATTTATATATTTCACAATTTTGTAAAATAATTTCAGCCAAACATGGGCTGAAATAAGTAGATTTGACTAAATTCAGAAATGTGTACAAGACACATTTGTGTGTTCAGATACATAGTTCAGGAAATATTCAGTGTGTGCATCTGAACACTAACATGTCTGGTGAAAAATAACTGAATAGGAACAGACGTGCTGATAGCTGTTGTTTAAAGATGGTAATGAAGCATGAGTACACGTGACATGGACGTATAATTGCATAATGTGTGTAAACCATTCACCTCATGTTCTAGTCTTCTACTGTTAATATATTCATCATACATCTATTGTATTAGATATAGATTATTTAGATTTATAATCATCAGAGAGACATTAACATAAATAATCATCTCATCTGAGATGATTTTCTGGCAGTGGGTGGGTGTGTTTTCATCTTTTGTCTGTGGTGTTTTTATGTGAGTACCTGGAAGGATCCCAAACAGAGCTCGATACAGAAGCGCAGGTTAACACTGAAGTAGTCGGGCAGAAAATTGAAGAACATGTAGTGAGTGCCGAACAAAGGGATTAGGAGGAGGGTGGACTTAGTCAGGCGTCTGTTGCAGAGAAGAACAAAAGAAAGGAAACAATATGATGCAGGTGACAAAGATGTGGACAGTGGAGCCATTAAGCTCCCATCTCATCTGACTGCTGCAGCCGATAACATCCTGCATGGAAACAAACGCATCATCAGGAGTCAGTCATGAGGACACTTGTGTATGTGTGTCGGCCTGTATGTGGTTTTTGTGTATGAGTGGAGGTAGGAGCAGGTGCCTGATTCAAATGTTTAAATAAGAGTGCAGAGGTAATGTTTTTATCTGCAGGGGTATGTGGGAATCCATGTGGTACATTTAAGTCAAGCATCACTTGGTGTGTTTCATACAATCTGGACATAAATGTTGTGCCTGAACTCTTTCAGCCAATTACAAATTCTGATAAGCCCATTGGGAGGTAGAAAAGTAGACATATCCAAACAGACTAGGGAGTGGTTCAGCAGTTAGTCAATGAATTATACATCACCCACTGTGGTTTGAACAGGTTTTACATAACGTCCATGTGTTTGTCTGATCAGAGTAAAAAAGAATCCCAGGGAATGGAGAAGTCACCAAAAAGCCACCCACCAGATCAAAAACCTTAAAGGAGCTATATGTAGTATGTCTATGTTAAAACATTAAAATATGTCTTAAAAGTATCATTAGTGTCTAGAAGGAAAACTCCTGAAGTTATGCCAAAGGCACCAATGTACTGGATAGCACAGATAAACTGAATATGAACTTATGCTGATGGTCCCGTGAATTTATGTGACCACTAGAGGGAGTAGTGAGTCACTCTTCCAGTTTCCTATGGTGAGGAAAACTGACGTCATGAGACCTTTTGACCAGCGATCCTCTAAGAAATGACTTTCAGAGTCAAAGAAAATGACCGATAAAAGCTAGAAGCACTGATGTTGTTTTCCCCACTGGTCACAGGATGGAGTTTGATGATGAAATCATAGTGTTTCTTCTCCACTGGTGACTTTGATTTTGAAACTTATGAAGGTATAAAGTTACTATGTTATTATGTTTGCTGCCATTTGTTGAGCCACAGTTCAGAATAAACTGTGATAGTTCTGAGCTTGTTTGTTCAATTCCAAACAGATCTTTAGTTCAGCTATTGACATCCCAAACTGTACAGAAAACAGAAGTGATTTGTGGTTTTACTGTGGCCGTTTTCTGTCTAAAAAAACAACACTAAGCTACCAGCACAATAAGCTAACAGAGCTAGTCGATTGCGATTGACTAGTAGATTGCAGACTTATTGTCAATCGATCACGAAAAGTAGCCTTGACAACAGTTGTCAAGACTCTGTTGTGGCTGTCAGGTCAGTCAGGTCAGGTCGGCTGTCCACACGGAGATGTGGTGTCACGTACAATTTTTACCCCTGGTGAAGTTGTTAAAGAAGTGTTCATTAAGGCTGCAGATACACTCTTTGGTGAGTTTAAGAACAAAACGAAGATCATTGCTGCGATCAAGGACATGTAGTTATGGAATACTGTAACACGGCGGTGCAAGAGAATGGCAGAGGATGTTGAGGCGCAGTTAAAGAAGGATATCGCTGCATGTGAGTGTTTCTCCCTCCAGTTCGATGAGTCAACTGACGCAGTGGATGTGGAACAGTTATGTGTTTACATCAGAATTGTTTTTGAAGACATGGCTACTATAGAAGAGCTGCTCATGATTTTGTCTTTGAAAGGAGACACAAGAGGCAAAGACATTTTCAACACTTTCATGGACTTTGTTAAACAGAATAAATTGCCCCTCTTCAAGCTCATCTGAATCACAACTGACAGTGCACCGGCTATGGTAGGCCACACCAGTTACATTTGTGCACACAGAGTGAATCTTTCCCAGATATCCTTAATTGTCACTCTAAAATTCACCAGCAAGCATTGTGTGGGAAGGTTTCAAACATGAAACAAGTGCTGGATGTTGCTATGAAGATAGGGTGCTCTGTTCAGGCCAGAAGCCTACAAAGAAGGTTATTCTGCGCTCACCTGGAGGCGACAGGTGCAGAAGACACAGACCTGCTGCTTCACACAGATGTGAGATAGCTCAACAGACATACATTTTTGGCAAAGTTCAATGAGTGGTTGCCTGAAATCAAAGACTTTCTAAAGCTTTCAAAGCACACAGAATACGCACTGCTGTAGAACTCAGAGTGGCTTTTGGACTTAGCATTTCTGACAGATGTCAATGAAATGCTCAATGATTTGAATCTAGAGCTCCGGGGTCAGGATAAACATGTGATCAGCATGATCAGTTCGGTGAACACATTCAAAATCAAGCTGCAGCTGCTTTCAAATAGGCTGCAACGCTGTGACCTGTGACAATTTCCCCACATGCAAGCAGAACTTCAGCGTCAGGGCAAAAACTCTGCACAGCTTGATAGACCCCGTTATGAAGAGCAAGTTCAGAGCGTCTTGTGTGAATTTGAGAGACATTTACTGATTTTGCATCCATAGTTATCTGTGTTTTCCTTTTGCAGAGGGTATTGATGTAGATTGCATTTCTTCCAAGGTAGCATCACTGTTTCAGCTGGATAACTGTGCTGTTGAGAATGAGATGCTCACACTACAAGGTGACACTGAGATCAAATCCAGGGCAGTACTGGCACAAAAGGAGACTTCTGGAACCTACTCCTGGAAAATAAGTATCCCTTCCACAGAAGATGTGCCTTCAACCTGACAGCACTTTTTGGATCAGCCTATTTGTGTGAGGCTGCTTTCTCTCACAGGAAGATCATCAAGTCAAAGTACAGATCTACAATGACAGATGACCACCTTGTGACTTGCCTGCAACTTGCAACCAGCTCCTACTGCCCTGACTATGAGAAACTAGCTTCCTCTTCCCAGTGCCAGAGGTCCCACTAAGGTAGGAAAATGCATTAGTTGTCATGTTTCAGCAACTCACAAAATATTTTATACTTTTTTATTATATCTGGGTGTATCTATGTATATAACTAGTAGATCTCAAAAGATTAGAAAATTGTAAAGTAGATCTTGCTTTAAAAAAGGTTGGGTACCCCTAATGTAAACTATCAGCTGACACAGTAAACTGCATGGAAAATAAATAATAAAAAAAAAACTGTTATTTTGGCCTGGTGTCAAAATAAGTTTTTTTATTTGAGGGACAAAACTTATTAATACCATAAAACAGATGTGTGTAAATAATGAGCTTTATGTTTTATTATAATTCAGTTAGTGATACAGCCCGCTAATACATAGCATTGATTCACTGGTGGTTTTAGTTTTAGTCCTAAGTGTGTTCTGTTACGGGGCTTCCACCTGCTGTTGATAGTTTGTAATATCAATACTACAAAGAATCCTAGTTTGAGCCAGATAATACCAGACACAACTGTGAACCCAGTGAGGTGTAGGTAAGATGAAAATGAAACTGTTAAAGTTAAGTATGATGAAACTGTATAAGTAATAAAATGCATACAATCAGCCATTATTAGGGGGAATGGTGTTTATCCTTTTCATGTCTGCAGGTGTTGAAAATGCTTTGAAGTATTAAGAAGTAGATATTGTCTCACAGAGTTGTCACTTCATATTGTGTCTGGATGATTACCTGTACTGAGACGAGTTATTGAACTGGATCAGTCGAGGATTGAGCTTCTGTATTAGTATTCGGATGATGTTCATGAAGAGCATAAAATTGACCTGTTGGCAAAAACAAGCAAGAAAAAAACAAGTTAAAAAAAAGGAAGATTTTTATTTAATGAGCTAATATCAGGCACAGGTACTGCATGAAATGTCCCTTCAAAAAACCGGATTATTGTGGTTGGTTAAACGTCACGGCAACAATACAAGCAGCCATGTGTGTAATTGACTGGGACTTGTGTTAAGACAGTTTTTTTTGGCACACTATTGTAATGAAACAGCCTAAAGGACATTTTTTCTCATCATTTCTCAGAGATAGTCACTAAAAAGAAGCTAAACAAAGCAAAACAATCTGCAACCTGCTCCGTGCATGATTAACTGTCCATCATTGGGTTTATTCCAAGATTATGAGACATTTACCGCGATGGACACAACAATTGGACCCTTGATGATCCACCAAAAATGAGATTCCTCATTGATGTCCCAACATCTGTTGAGGAAAAAAATATACTGAAATCAGACAACATGCAAAATTTGTCAAGGTTTATTGAATTCTAAGTTGTTAAATGCGTAAGACTTACTTAATAAAAGTGACTAAAGGGGGTTTAATTAATATTAAGTTGGATTAAACACATTTACATAATTTACCAATTAATAATTAAACAATTAAAGTATATAACACTGAGTAATAATAATATAATGAAAGAGTAAGAGCATTTATTTGAACATAACTGATTACAATAATTTTGCACCTTTAAAAAAATAAAGATAAATAAACAAAGTTTAGTGATACTTGCACGTGTACATGCTGCCATGAATTGCATTCATTTATTGTGTGCTATGTATGTAATTTATACAAACAACAAACCATGTTACAGGGTTGGGTGGAAATAAATAAAACTGTAGCAACAAAATGATAATGTTATTGAACACATAATGCAAACCCTTTATAAGACTATTATAAGGAGTTTGCCTTAATATTCCACTTGTATTCATAATGGGGTGTTGCTCAACACTCTTTTTGAATGTACATGTTCCCTGGTTTAATCTATGATCCCTTACGTTCATGAATCAGTTTCAAAGTCCTGTTTCAGTAACGGTGTCAATTATTTCATGATCTCATGGTTTCTGAATAATTTTTGTTTTGTTTGTTTGTTTGTGACTAGACAAATTGAATACTGTTACAGGCCCAAATTACCCCACAATGGTTTTTCACTTGGGTTCAGGATCAATCAATCAATCAATCAATCAATCATATTTTATTTATATAGCGCCAAATCACAACAAGTTATCTCATGATACTTTACATATAGAGTTAGTCGAAACCAGACTCTAAGCTAATTTACAGAAACCCAACAGAATCTTATGCTGCATTCGAGAGTCCTGGGAGATGGGAATTTTCCGACATCCAACTCAGCAAAATGCATTGGAACACCTGTCTGAACTGGAAGTCCTAGTTGCAAAGTCGGGCCAGATCGAAGTACCCCGACCTCACCGCAAACTACAACGTGACGTCAACACAACAACGGCGGTGCACAGTGTGAAAATCTGCAATAAAAAGAAACTTTATAATATATATATAATGTATATATATAATGTATAATTACAGGTACTAACAAAGTAAACAAAGCAGTAACAAAGCAAATAGGAGTTTAGATTTGCGATCTCCATATTTGTTGTTTATGTTCAACATGGATCACCTGGAATACTTTGAGGTGGGATGTAGTTAACTCCAAGTGAGATATATTCTACCTCCCAGGACTCTGGAATGCAGCATCAGCCACAGGTTGTTGGGGATTATCCCATTCACCTGCCACGGTGCCCTCACCTGGCTGGAAATCGTCAGGTAGGCTTTAAACGGAGCTGGAGCTTCCACCTCAGTGGGCTGTGAGCTGTTCTGAAAGCAGCATCCTTTTGTTTGTCTGACAGTCAGCCCCACTTAGTTTTTCAAATGGCCATCTTTTATCCTTTTTGTTCACTCTGTTCACTGTTCATTTCCACACTAGAGTTTTTAAGGCCCGCCTTTTCATTTCTTCTATCTTTACTATAGACTTAGTGGGTGACTGAGAATTTCATTCTCAGTCTCCTTTTAGAATCCCTTTAAAAGGGCCCTATTTTGGTTTTACCCCTTTTCCTTGGTTTTGTGCAGATTTGTTTGTTAGTTTCCCAACTTGCGACCCCAGTCCATGTTTTGTTGTTGCCTGACCAGTCATCCGGTTTTCTCAGAGTATTCAATACTGAGGAAACAGTCTGGAATTGGGCCAGTTGCTGTGAAATATGCACAATCTATTCTATACCAAACCACTCACAAGTCTGGGGGGTGGGTGTCTCACAATGCGTCATACGCACCAACTTATTTTTGTCTCAAGTTAAAGTCAGTTCCAAGTCCGCAAATCTCTTTACAGCTGTCGTTTACTTGATTCAAAAATAAGAAGTGAATCACAGATTACACCCTGTATTGAGTTTCTCTGGCAAAAGCGTCACGTCCGTCTTATCTGTGATTGGTTTACTCGGCACCTGCTAGTCCCGCCTTCATATTTGGATTCAAGCCCCGCAATTCCAAACAGATTTCTCATTGAGAGACGGATGGCTGAACAGGCTAGTTTTGTTGGATTTTGTTTGAGGGAAACGTAACAAATACTAGCAGTGTCAATAAAATGATCTATATATCTGAGACACAAAAATTTGTTTAATTACTATTATGTCAATTATCTCTAATGTCACTAATTTGCATCATAACTACTGTGTTAAATTCATTCTCCAATTAATTTAGCATCTGCTTGACACAAACAGAAATGTATATTTTTTTATATAATTGTAAATAAATTTGGCCAGTAAGAGGTAAAGAAAAGATCAATGGATTTCTTGTGAAATGAATGAAATGTGTAAATTCTGGCACAATTTAACTTAGACATCTAACAGATCTAAAATTTAGTCTTAATTTGTCGTGAAATACTTATTATATCTAACTCTACCTAAAATTGTGACATTAACGTGATTATATAAATTATATGTTGTCCTTTTTTTTTTTATCATGTACAATTCAATCAATATTTCACCTCTTTTACTGTCATCTACTCAGTAGTATGATGTGTCACTTTGCTGCAACAAGTTTTCTTTGATTTAACCTGTGGCTGTAGTTTTTAAAATGTGGACAAGAATGAAATGTGATTGTGGGAAGGGACATAGGAGAGAATACAAACTCGGTGTCCTCAAAATACACCCTGGATCCAATCCACAGGACAATGAAGAATATGGGAATACCTGTAGAAAAGCAGAAAACTACAATCAATGTATGCAGTGTGAGTTTATCAAATTACTTCCTAGACATGACTTGTTCTCATATTAAAAATAAACAGAACATTCCAGAAGGTAAGAGTACTACACATGTAGTCAATTTAATCTGCAGAATACCACACACATGTAACACTACTGTCATCATTGATGCCATTCATTTCTTTTTACTGAATCACATGGTAGAGATTGTTTTCTCTTAGATGTACGGCCCCCCAGACAGAAGTCTTTCACAAACAAACTAAAATATTTTTAGGAAAAAAACTGTGTCTGTCTCATCCCACAACATAATTTAGTCCATTAGCATTGACTGCCAAAGGGATGTAAGCTTTAATTTGGTTTGCTTGTTAATCACAGTTGATTCCACTCAAGATAGCAAAGTATCCAGTGAGGGATGTTGGCCGGGGGCGGTCTGTCTGCTACTTGTCCTCCCTGGAGAGTTTGGTAAAGTTAATCTAAAAACATGAAGGGGTTTTAATAAGCTTCATAAAACTCCAACTCAGCAGATGTAACATCAGTGGGATGCTGCATTTTATTTGACTTTAATAACACTGTTTAAAATAGTAGGTGTGATAAGAACAGTTAATTCAGCAGGACATTGGATTAAATTAAATAATACAAACTACAATAAATCAACAAAGATATCGTGTCCATAGGGCTGGGTGATATGGAAAAAAATCATATCTTGATATTTTTTTTTTAATATCAGATGATATCAACATGTATCATGATATAAATTAAATCACTATTTTCTGTCCCAGTTTGCTTCGCTGCTGTCGCCTTCCTGACCCTGTCAACATTGGTTTCACCTGGACTCCCTGCTGCGGTCCTCTTCCTCACCATGCCTAATCAGACAAACCCGTCCCACTGGTCTGCTCCCTCTCACTCATCCTTCCAGCCACACCCACCTCATCAGGTTAACTCTCCTCACCTGCAGATCATCCCCCAGTCAGCCCAGTATATAAACCTCACTCACACTCCAGTCTGTGCCTGACTGTCTTTGGAACCTGCCAGACTCTCCAGCAATATCTGAATGCACTTTCCTGTTTCTGACCCCTCCCTGATTTAGACCACGTCTTTTTGCCTCAGTCCTGGTATCTGACCTGTTTTCTGTCTGTGACTAAGTTCTGTAATTCTGGATTTTCCTGCTTTTGACTCTGCCTGGCCCAACCACGTCTCCTCACCTGTCTCCCAGTAACCTACCTGCCTTCCATTCTGGACCATGTCTCTTCATCTGCTCCCTGTTTACTCACTCTGCTTTTCCTATCTTGGTGCTGTGTGTCTTCAATAGAGACATTTCTGAACTGATTCTATGCCTGGTGTACTGCATTTGGGTCCTAACCTAACTTGTGACAATTTTTGTCAAACTTAAATTTTCTGTTACTCATAAGTTAGTTGTGAAGACGTCAGAAGGTTATTTTTGATTTTAATATGATACATTTTCTGTCAGAGGTTGAACATGACAGATGTGCTGAAGAACATTATACAACTGTTTCAGATTAAAACAAAAACAAAAAACAGGTACATACATTTAAAACTGAACTAAAAGTTTGACCAGCAGGCAAAAGCTTTCAAGTTTTAAAAGAGAACACAAACAAAACAGACCATCTTCATGAAACAATGCCCCAGTTGCCATAACTGGTATAGACCGAAAATTAAACTTAACATGCTTTGAACATCTGACTCTCTGCTTCTATGCCGCGCCCTACTTTTTCTCCTCAGGGAACACTCATTACCTCCCGCTGCAGCCCAAACATTAGCGTGTGTGCTGCGGCTGCTCTTACACCTGTGCTGTGTACGTCAACCTAACTTGCTGTGGCTCTAGTGTGATTGGTTCAGTGCAGCGCTACTTAATTATGATTGGCTGTTCTTATGTCAGTCAAAAAATGCATGAATGAATTTTGTCAAAATTGTATCAAGCTTGTCTCATATTTCTACTGAGGAAAAGTTATATCATGCTATATATCGTTATCGTTTTATTGCCCAGCCCTACATGTACACTAGTATCCTGAAAAGGGTCAAAGGTCAGGACAAAAAAAAAAATTGATTCGCCTCATTTTCTAGACTATAAAGACACTCAACATTGGCCTCTGAAAGAAAACATGCAAAAGACTTCTACTAACCCTAAAGCTTTTCAGTGTTTTGCTAGATGGCACCAACTAAAGTTCAACACACCAAAATCAACCACAGGGCATTAAACCAAATGTCTGAATTACATTTTCATTGTGACCATACAGGAGACTCATCCATTTTAGCGTTAATAAAAATGCAGAGGGTGTACTGTCATTAAGAAACTAGTATTTACCCTTTAACCCCCAAAATATTATTTCAGTGAAACACGCTGCTTTGAATTTGTGTGTGTTTCAGTGTCATAGAAGCTGCTGTGAATATGTGCTTGTGTTCCTTTTCTTCAGTCATTTACTTCACTGTGTGTTTTAGGGTCAAAACAGGGTGGAATAACAGAAAAAGACAAAGAAAGGAATTTAAGTTTTACAGGTTTTTACTAAATAAGGCACTCAAAATGTACATCAATAAGAGGTTTTAGGATGTTGAACATGAACTGTGCACTGGAACAAACTGAACAGCAAGTATTTGAATTTTGGCCCAGTAGTTTACGTTTTTGGGCTCTTTTTTTTTTTTTTTCTAAATTAGTCCAGCTGCTTTTTGGCACCTGGTTGAACTCTAAAAAGCAGCTGTACAGTCAAAATTCAGTAAAAACACTAAAAAATGAATAAATAAAGGAAAATTATGACAACACTGCAAACAACAGTAAAAACAAAAAACAACAAGGAAAACTGTGTTAAAAAAAAAAAAAAAAAAAAAGCCAAAACCGCCTATTTTTAGAGTGAGTAGGTCTCAGTCATTGTTCAGTGTTTTGCCACATATTACACAGGCTTCAGGGAGTGTACTGAGCATGCTCAGATGTCTATGGAAAGCAAAAAGTCTATTCTATCAGCATGCTTTGAAATTTTTCTAATTGAGCTAACAGCTGAATTTTTATGAATATTTAACATAAATCACACACTTAGAATGACCACCACAGACGCATCAGGTGCTAAAGGGTTAACACGCTATCAATAAGTCTAATCAAGTCTAAAATAGAAGCATGTAGGCGGACAAGATAAGCTTGATTCCTGAAATCTAGAGTAAAATGTTTCTTAAACAACAAAGTTTCCAATCCCTTACAAATCTGATGCAATGGAAGTGCAGCAGATCTGCAGTGTAAGTGTGTAAGTGCTTCAGGAATAAAAGAAATCACTGATGCATCAAATCAAAGGGATGAAGATGGAATAAGATACAATCAAAAACAGTCTATATTATCTTTCAACTGTCTTAAATCAAAAACAGTGTGCACCGACCGCATGGACCAAATAAACAGACGGTGCTAATGAGGACTTCTTTGCACTCCGGCATATTTCAGGCCTAAAAAATTAAAATGAAATTAAGTTCAATCTCAGGGGAATGACTCACCCCATCCCAATAAGCTGAAGCCCCACAAACACCGACGGCTGTGATAGAAGGAGAGCAGCAGGGAATTGAGGTAGAGCGCCTCCACCAGGAGCCAGAAGAAATTGGCCATTGCACAGTAATGACAGAAAATGACAGAGGCTTTACAGGCAAACTGAACAGAAAAAAGACACATGCAGAGAAAAGTATTAGTATGAGGAAGGAGACGAGCAATGCAACATGCAATCAGAGACATGCATAAATATGAGAACAGGGAACTGTGCCTGGGAGGATTTTTTAATCCAACCATGAACCTCTTGTCCTCACTGTTATTAACTTACTGTGGAGAGGGTGCAGTGGTTGGTGTCGTCACTTGAGAACAGAGTGGCATCTTTTATGAACACTGCCACAGCTTTTAGGATGAAAGTAATGAAGAGCTGGATGTGAATAAAGTTTCTGGCACACCGCAGCCTCCTGTTGAAAAACAAACACAAGAATTTAAGTGTACACCGCAAAATGAAAAAGCCACAGATGGTTATATTTTGTTGGATCACTTTTAGTTTAGATCACAGCACACATTTATCATTTCAATAAACATATACTAAGTCCAAACATTCATTTCTATCCATTGTTGCATTAATATTTTGCTTCATCTTTTATAGATGATGAGAATCAGACCACTATGTAAAGTCTTCTCCATCACATCCCATAAAGTTTCAAAAAGGTTCAGGTCTGGCCAATCCATGTGTGAAAATAATGAACCACTAATCTGATCCTGGTATTGTCATCTTGGAATATGTCTGCGTCAAAAGGGAAGAAAAAATCTACTTTTGTTCAGACCTGGTCACTCAGTATATTCAGGGTCAGTTGAACTCTTTACAGACACATAATGTTCAACCTAGACCTGACCAACTGAACCAACCCCAGATCAGAACACTGCCCCCACAGGCTTGTACTGTAGGCACTAGGCATGATGGGTAACCATTTCATCATCCATCATTCTGGAACAGACTCATCAGACCACATGACCTTTTCCCACTGAAAAAATTTCCAATCATTATGCTCTCTAGAAAATTCAAACCTTTTATTTATTTATTTTTTTAATTAACTTACTTTCACTATTAAACATAGCAATGGCTTTGAATGTTGATTTTTATATGATTTGATTTCTGCAAATGTTTACATGATCACAAACATTCAGGACCCCCCCAACCCCATTACACTCTGGTGCAGCTCATAATGTGCAAATATAATAACACTACAACATTCAGCTATGCAATCTACTTACTACAATATACGTGCAATAATCTGTTTACATTTCAGTCATTTCTCCTCCTCTTCTTTGTTAATTTATCAATTACTATTATCTGAACTTTGCTCTGTTGTTTTCTATTTTTTCTATTTTAAATGTGTTTGTGTTTTTTTCCCCCAAAACTTTATTTGGAGTTTTACAGAAATTGAGCAATACAAACATTGTATCCTAACAACTGAAAAGGAATTCTTGCACAATTTCCTTTCCTTTCCTTTTTTTTTTTGCATGTATACAAAAGAAGCAAACAAACAGAACAGTTAAACCAAGCTTCTCCATTCAGCTACGCAATCTACTTACTATAATATACGTGCAATAATCTGTTTACATTTCAGTCATTTCTCCTCCTCTTCTATGTTAATTTATCAATTACTATTATCTGAACTTTGCTCTGTTGTTTTCTATTTCTATTTTTTCTATTTTAAATGTGTTTGTGTTTTTTTCCCCAAAACTTTATTTGGAGTTTTACAGAAATTGAGCAATATAAACATTGTATCCTAACAATTGAAAAGGAATTCTTGCACAATTTCCTTTCCTTTCTTTTCCTTTCCTTTTTTTTTTTTTGCATGTATACAAAAGAAGCAAACAAACACAGAAGAGTTAAACCAAGCTTCTCCATTAACACAAAAAGGGCTTAAAATGTTTACATTTAAAATAAAGGTGCATTATGTATTACACAAGGCAAATTGCCAAAAAGAGAAGAGAACCTGGCAGGAAAATGAACATAAAGGTTAATCTGGAACAAAGAGGAAGTTGATTTGTAAATGTGTGTGTTTTGTAAATGTTCATTTCACTGTCTATCCTGTGGATCATAATTTCATTCATCATACCAACATTGAACGACAATAAAGAATCTTGAATGTCTTCCTTGAAGATGATTGTTCACCCCTATACCTCTTTGCTTTGCTTGATATTCAGTGACATTTGTGAAATTTGTTGTGTCATCCCCTCTATCAACAGCCTTTTTCCTCAGCTGCTTGGAGTGTTCTTTAGTGTTGATGGTACACTTGTAGCCATGAATACTGATTAACCAGATCTTCTAGAAACAGATATCTTTATGCTACAGTCACTTTAGAGATGGCGACTGAACCCAGGTGATCTCTATTTCACTACTTCGAAAACCACTGGTACTAGTTAACTGGACCTCTGTTGTATTGGGTCAGTCACTTACAAGGTGGTGAATATTTACACAATCACATGGAATAGAATAGAATAGAATAGAATAGAATAGAATAGAATAGAATAGAATAGAATAGAATGTCATTGTACAATGGCCATACAACAAAACTGGGTAGAGCTTACCCTCTTCAGTGCAAAAGATTTATTTTACTCTATCTATCTATCTATCTATCTATCTATCTATCTATCTATCTATCTATCTATCTATCTATCTATCTATCTATCTATCTATCTATCTATCTATCTATCTATCTATCTATCTATCTATCTATCTATCTATCTATCTATCGGCATTAGAATTGTTCTTTCACCTGGATATTAAAGCAATACAAAAAGAAAACATCTGAGGCACTATAGACAGGACTTAAAGAAAAGAAAACCATACAAGATGTAACTTGAGAACTACAAGTAACATACAAGAGTGCAGATGGAGTATATTAACTATATTTAAACAGTGTATTTTTTTAAAACGCAGACCAGACAGATGGAGGAGGGGTTAATTAAAAGGTTTTGTGTCTCTCCATGCTCCAGAGCTTGGCTGATACGTGTGAGGAGACCCATGACATTTTGTCACTTACTAAATGGATTACAGGACCTGTTAGGTACACTTTAGGTCAAAGAGGGTCAAAAACACAGATGGAATACTGAAACTGGTGGTGCAACATGGAAATACGTAAATGGCTAAAAGAACATTATGGTCACATATTGAGCCTAAAAAAACTATTTTATTTTATTGGGATATGTCAGTTTTTTTGGTTTTAAATCTTCTTCATATGAGAGCACTGTCTTCTTCTGTTATAAAATACCCCTGGACGGCATCTGAAGTGGTTACAAACATGTGACAGAGCTATGAATAGACACGTGCACAGTGACTGAATACAGATGAGTCAACACATGAGGATTCACGAAAAAAACCTGATGAATGTGGAAATGGTGTGAATCAGATGCCTAGAAGGACAACAGAATTTAAACACCTTAGGAATGACATGTCAGACTGTCCGCAGCACTATTACCAAACAAAATCTATGAGAAAATAAGTGTTTCGGTTCATCCACGCAGAGCTGAAGAAAACTTTAGATGGCTTTGAAGCATTTCTACAAGCTTGTGGAAGCTTAAATTTGAATAAGAATCCAGTTTTGTCTTTTTAAATTCATCATGCATATACATTTTAAAATATTAAAAAATATATATGGAAACTCAAACTCCTGAGGCACCCTCTACAGGATACCCAGAATGACATGGTTGAATGCCTTCTCCAAATCCATAAAGCACCTGTGGTCTGGTTGGGCAGCCTTCCATGAACCCTCTAGTGCCATGTAGTGGGTGAAGAGCTGGTCTAGTGATCCATGGCCAATTCACACAATGACGCAAAACAGAAATGTTGGATGATTCCTCTGAAATCCATTAAAACTAAAAATGTACCAAGTAGAAAGTACAGATATTTGAATGAAAATGTAGCGAGTAATAATATTCAACAGCCACATTTCAGATACTTCAAAGCTCTTCTTAATTACAGCAGCAAAGTATTGGTTTTTCATTACCTCCTACCTCTGGTTTCTAGGCATTTTGTCCTCATTCAGTTAAGGACAGACAATGCCAAAGAAACAAGAGAATGACATGTAACGAAGGCTGGAGACTTGTGGTCTGCTCCCCTAATAAGATTATTATCAAACCACTGCTGTCATAGATCCATAAAGGTCGTGCACAATATATGTACGATCCCAAACAGGCCAATTAGTCCTGAAAAAAGTGGAGCCACAGATAGTGCTTGAATTTCTTAGTCTGTTTACATGGTGACAATGTCAGAAAATTACTGTGTTGCTAATTAAAGCTGTAATTAAAGTCTGCCTGTAATTACTTTCAAGTCTTTCGTCTATTTATTTGTACCTGAAAAGCAACAGGACGAGCACGGCAATAGTTAAAACCACGAGAGAGATGCTGTACCCAATGGTGTATATCAGCTTCACGGTGGCAAAGTACGACTGCTCGGTCTGAAAGCACAAAAACACACGAGAAGGAGTGAAAGATCAAAGCTTTTCAAAATGCTGCTGGATTTAAAATGAATATAATGTCACAAAATGAAACCAAATTGCAGAGGAACTTTAAACTCCAATGTGCTGAAGAGAAGTCTGAAAATAAAAAAATCTATTTTCATATTGAACTGAACATCAGCCAGGACTTGACTACTCACACCACTGAATGGGCAGGTAACAGCAACTTAATTACAAGGACATCAGAATTTATAATTGGAGACTTTTCACAAGTGTGTAAAAATGACTCTGTATACTGGTTATACTGTTGCACCAACACATTTTTACGTAATTGTCTACCAGAAAACACAGCTCAGTATGATTAATGCTCCATTCCCTCTTTTCTGAAATAAGATAATGTCATCTATTACCTGATGGCTGACATTTGGTTTCTTCAGTGAGCAGGTTTATGTTTGACTGGATTTTCTTTTCTGCCTTTGAAAAGTCAATAAATCTTAGCACCCAAATCTTTACTACTCAAAAATTAAATACAGGGTGTCCACAAAGTCTCTAACACTTTAACAAATTTATTACAAAACCAAATAAATAGATAAATCTGGGTAATAATAACAAAATGAAAAGTAGATATTAAGTTTTTTTTGCCTTATTTAATCCACCTCTATATGGGCATCATTAGTTACATGAAACACATCCAGACGGTACTGGATTTCTTGCCATGTTGGTTATATCATAGCCTCATCAATGGTGTCAATGGCATCATTGATCTTTTACTTCAGGTCGTTGATGTCCCGTGTCTTTGTTTGATACACGATATCTTTAACACAGCCCCATAAACAGAAATCCAGGGGAGTGGTATCTAGTGAATAAGGTGTCCAGGGTATTGGACCATCCCTTCCAATCCATTGGTCTGGAAACGTTTGGTTTAGGAACCCACCAACATCCAGTCCCCAATGTGATGGTGCACCATCTACCTGGAAAATGATGGTTGGTTGAAGGTCATCCAGTTGTGGTGACACATATTCAGTCTAAAGGTCCAGGTCAACATCTGCAATAATTGATCTCTCACTGAAGAAAAATGGAGTAATGATTCTATTGCACATGATCCCACAATGTGATGAAAAACTTTACAACCACTGCGTACATAGAACAAATCTGAATAACATATCTCATCAATTGCTTTTGTAATACATTTTTTAAATTGTAAAGAGACTTTGTGGACACCCTGTACAGGGTGGGGAAGCAAAATTTACAATGAGCATTTAGTTGTTTTTTCTCAGCAGGCACTACGTCAATTGTTTTGAAACCAAACATATATTGATGTCATAATCATACCTAACACTATTATCCATACCTTTTCACAAACTTTTGCCCATATGAGTAATCAGGAAAGCAAAAGTCAAAGAGTGTGTGATTTGCTGAATGCACTTGTCACACCAAAGGAGATTTCAAAAATAGTTGGAGTGTCCATAAAGACTGTTTATAATGTAAAGAAGAGAATGACTATGAGCAAAACTATTACGAGAAAGTCTGGAAGATACTATTAAAGAAGAATGGGAGAAGTTGTCACCCGAATATTTGAGGAACACTTGCGCAAGTTTCAGGAAGCGTGTGAAGGCAGTTATTGAGAAAGAAGGAGGACACGTAGAATAAAAACATTTTCTATTATGTAAATTTTCTTGTGGCAAATAAATTCTCATGACTTTCAATAAACTAATTGGTCATACACTGTCTTTCAATCCCTGCCTCAAAATATTGTAAATTTTGCTTCCCCACCCTGTATATACATGGAGTGTATTTGTGCTCCATTATGAGCAGACTGTAATTATTTCTACTTTGGTGATTCTTGCCAGATTTCTTTTTTAAATCGTCTTATTCATGTTGTTCCGCCTCCTGTTTCAGATTTCTCTCCCACCTGAACCTCTAGATCTCTCTTTGGACTTCTTCACCTGCCAAGCTCGCCTCATACTCTCACCTCAGGGATGTCATCATCTACACTGCAGGCGATGTGGTACGGTGGGAACGGTCTGGACCAACCTCTGCTGGTGCAGTTACGGCTCACGGTCCCTGAAGTGAAAGGTCAAAGGTTCACAGTGTCCACTTAGCTGAGACAAGACACTATTGAGTGTGTTTATTTGCACAAAATATTCTGATTGTTGCCCTTATTCTGAAAAAGAACAAATTCCTAATTGAATGTTCCCATGGGTAATGAAAATGAATCTGACATTAATATTCACGCTTATTGTACATGCTGCTGTGCATATCCTGATGAAAGATAAGGTTTCTCTGTTGGTGGCAGACACTCCACTGTGTGAACTCAGGCTTCCTTCAAATACCCTCTTTACAAGATCAGCAGTTAATAAGCGTGTTGATATCTTTATTTGTAATGTTTACAAGTAGGTGCTTTTCTCCTTCAGACCAGAAATATGGCCTTTCTTTGGAGCATCGTTACCAAAGAGGATCTTGTAAACATGAACTGTGCATCTCAAGATTAATTTTATTGTTCCACATTATGGGGAAATTTATCCTGCTGCATCCACACAATTATTAAACACATTCAACATAGACAACATGGTAAAAAAAAAAAAAAAAAAAAAAAAAAAGCCATAATCTGATACTTCATTGGACCACCCTTAGCGTTGATTACAGCACACATTTACTGTTATAAGAAGCTTATGCAATGTCATAACATTACCAACTGAATCAACCCCAGATCATAACACTGCCCCCACAGCCTTGTACTGTAGGCCTTAGGCATGATGGGTAATCACTTCTGAAAATGCTCCACGTGGTTAAGATCTAATTCAGAATTTGCTGTTTTCAAAACACATGTCAAAATCAGAATAACATGTATATAAACATACCCAGTGTATTTAATCCCTATATGACTCAGGAGGTAGAGTGGGTTGTCCAATAACTGAAAGGTTGGTGGTTTGAATCCCACTCTGTTGTAGTCAGTCCGTTGTGGTCTTGGGCAAGACACTTCATCCTCCTTGCCTCCAGTGTCATTCACACTGGTGTATGAATGTGTGTGAATGTTCGGTGGTGGTCGGAGGGGCCGTTTGGTGCAAATTGGCAGTTACGCTTCTGTCAGTCTGCCCCAGTGCAGCTGTGGATACATAGTTTACCACCACCAGAGGGGGAGTGTGACAGTGAATGAGTAATGGATCAGTAAAGTAAAGCGGGGTGCCTTGAAAAGCGCAATAGAAATGTAATCCATTATTATTATTATTATTATTATTATTATTATTATTATTATTATTAATAGACCAAATCTATAACTTTACACATTAAGGAAAATTTTATTTGCTTTTATTTGGTCTCTTTAGCAAATCAAGCAATACTGAGCTCTGATGGTGACACGAGTGAAATTCATAACACACACAAAAACACATGAATGAAAGAGTGAACAAATATATCCTTAAGTGATAAGAATCAAAACTTGCATTAGAACACCGATATTTATTCACAACTTATTTCCTGATCTCCCCCATCCCCTTCTATTTATTTCGCTACCTGTATTATTTCTGAAGAGCGAGAAGACTGCAGGACAACCTCTGTGGACGGTGTCCCCAAAGACAGTGTGAGGCCAGCACACGACCCCATCCCAGATGGCTCCACAACCTTTACAGACGAGGTTTAGGAATGAAAAGAAGACAAAGAAAGTATGAATATGTGTCTGTCTGAGGAAGTAATCAAAAGAGAGATCCCATAAACATTAATTCATACACTCATTTACGTCTATACTCTAGCGTTGCTCTATATAGAAATAAAGTAAGGAGTAAATGAGGCGCATCATGGACAATACTTCTAACAATTTCATTTGGACAAGAATAGGGAGAATAGATTATCTTGAGATGGATTACACACATAAAACCTTTACATGCCTCTCCTTAATGTTCTCTTTAGCAGATCCATCATGGTAATACATCTCCTAGTGCATATTCCTCCTGCTTTATGAACGCCTTCAGAGGCCAAGATGACAACTTGTGATTCCCTTTGAAGCATTTACTTAAGCTTTGATTCTATTATTAAAAATTTATAGTGCATATCGCAGGATTGTCGTTACTATTATACAGCTTACGTGCAGCAGCCTAAAACAGATTAATGAAAAATTCAAGTTGAGAACATCAAAACTGAATAAATTACATTTCCCACATCTAACATTTGGTCCCAAGTGGACTGCTTTAGCAAGTTTTGTTTTTTTAGCTTTATGGATGTTGTTTTTCTACTCTTGGTTTTGCACATTATTGTACCTAGGTATAATAATGGTTCCAAACTATGTGAAATTTTAACCTTTAATTGAAAAATACTGGATTTTTGAGTTATCTTGCTAACAGACAAACAAACAAACAGACAAACAATGATGAAAACATAACCTCCGTCGTTCCTTGGCCGAGGTAATTACCAATATCTCCCAAAATATTGGTCCTATCAATTTGCTGTTTTCGCTTGTCTGTTCCTTGACCAAAAATACATAAGTATGCCAAACTGTAGCAGTCAGCTGTTTCAGGATTTTGTGTGATTGTCAAGACACACACACAAAGGCCACTAGGTTTTTATAATATAAATAGTGGTCTGGTTTATTACCTCCGCCAAGGAGGTTACGCTTTTGTTGGCGTTTGGTTTGGTTTGGTTTGTCTGTCTGTCTGTGTGCAAGATAACTCAAAAAATTCTGGATGGATTTGGATGAAAATTTCAGGAAATGTTGATACTGGGACAAGGAACAAATGATTAAAATTTGGTAGTGATTGGGGGTGGGGGGGCCATGGGGGGGCCACTGATCTGCTTTGGCGGAGGTCTGCGCTCTCCGAGTGCTTTTCTTGTTTGCCTCGTTTTTGGGCAGTGCTGAGCACAGGACACTGTGACAGTGAATTTGCAAAATAGTGTCCGGAGAGAAGTTGTTTTGGTGGAATCTATGCCTCATGGTATTGAAATGAGTGAATCTTAGTGTAGTTGCAGCTTGGAAGTTGTGCTTTCATGTAGTGAGAGGGAGTTTCAAAGTGATAACCTACTGACACATAGAAGGAAGGAGAACCCTGCACAACTGAAAAATGCTTATTCTGGCAGAGAACTTCTAGCAACAAAGGCTAACCATGTATGTAACTGCAGGAAACAATGTTCTGAGAGTTAGGTTATGTTTTTCACTGATCCATAAGGAACTTGCACTGAAAATGAGGACCACTGTCTGAAATTACCATATTCTAAATTAGACAAAAGGAGAAACGATTATGCTTAACTCATGTTTTTTATTGAGGGGTATGCCTCACCATCCACCTCTTGAAATCTACACCTATGTCACTGAATCCACTGTCCTTGAATTTCTCTGCTACAGCCGTACAAACACGACGACTGAACTGGAAAAGGAAAACACACACCTTCTGTGCTTCTGTTGCCTTGTTCTGTGATATGCTGAAGGCAGCGGCGCTCCTCTTTCTCCAGTTGAAATATGTATTCACATTCAGGGTGAAGGGTCGACAAAACCTACAGGCAAGAAAGAAGGAAGGAGGGTCTTATACAAATACATTTACACATGTTACACTGACAATTTAGACAAGGTACAGCACGTTACTTTTTAAAGGGCAGTGACTCATTTCACTTGAGTTTGCGGTACATTTAACAGGAAACACTTCCCCACTTAAACAATTACCTTTTGGCAAAACACACCTATTTCCACTGGTGACATTAAGTGAAATGATCTTTCATTATAGCATACAGAGATGGGAAGCTCAGAAAATTCATTAAACAGGGTCGGCCCTGAGGACACAGACGATCGTCTTGGCCTCCAACCGCACTGCACTCCATCTATTGAGTTCAGCTTCCAGAGATTCCTGTGTTTGTCTGCCCCTGCTGATCTGTCTGCTTTCAGATGACAAATAAAATGAGAATAACTGGATTTGCACTTGACTTCTGCTTGACATTTATCTCAGACTAAAACAAATAAGAACAATGTGTATCTTGAAAGAAAGAACTGCTGCCAGGTGGATGTTCTACGGCCATGCAGGGACAAAGGGAAGGACAGGAGCATCAACACTGCAAATTATTATTCTGGCTGTGCCTCAAAGTGTGTCTCTGTGTGTGCAGATTATAAGATTCACTGTATAATATGTGATAACATGTAGTGGTGAAGTTATAGATTCAAACCGACTGGTTTGTAGTGGCTTTACCTTTAGCTACTACAACGGTGTGGAAGGGTTCAACCTGTTGTATTTTCGACTCGTGAATGAATGAATGTCCGGCTGGGTTTCTTTGTGTTTGGATACGCCAATACATTTATTTTCCAGTGTAAAGTCCAAGAGTTCATCACAGTTCACTACTGTCTTTCCAAATACTCTTTACATATAAACAAAATAGGCTTCTTAATACAAAAGAAAACATTCCAAACGCCAACCAACTCAATCTCTCGCTTTCACCGTTTCATGGTCTGAAAATTGTGTGGGGCTGTCTTCACACACACCTCGCCCACCTCACACAGCAGGTATATGCAAGTTTGCCACACCCAAGATGAGTTGCACCTGTGGCAATCACAGCCACACCCACGAAACAATTAGTAAATTAAGGTCAAAACAAAAAAGAGGAATAAACAAACAAAACTGTATTTTGGCTCCAACATGGTTCCAACCTATAGTTACTGCACTATAATTCACTGTTTCTCTGAGTCTTTCCACGTGAACAGTTCACTCATGAATGTAGCAGTCTAACACAACTGACACATTAACACATATGGCACTAGAATTTTAATAGAAAACTAATACGGTTATTTACACGGGCAATAATAAAGATGAAACTGCACAAATCTGTTCTGCTGCACCATGAAACAAACTTCATTAACATTTATCCCAAAGGAAGATATTTTTAAATACAAGAAAAATAACACACCTCCCTGCCTGTGATTTAACTAATTCATTCTAATTGTACTGTGTGATGTAACTGTTGCGTCATTCTGAAGCTCTGTTCCTTCTATAAATCACTTTAATCAGTCTTTTATTATACTATTATTTATTAATATTTTATTTAATCTGTACTTTCTTGTCTCAATATTTCTTTCACTTCATTTTTTTGCTTTCCTCTGGATGTTCCATTTATTTATTTCTAAGCACACTGAACTACCTTTGTGTATCAATTGTTCTGTATAACGTAAATAAATCATCTTGCCTAACAAGATTGCCTGATGATTACATTTAAATACATTTTGTGATCAGCTCTTCATTCTTCCCCCTTGAGGATTTACTTACGGTTGTGTTCAGCTTTTTTCATTTAGTGGCAATTTTAAAAGACTTGTGCAGAGTACTGTGGGTACTTAAATAGAGCAAAGGATACAGAGGATCCACAGACGCAACCTCAAAATTTCTGCGAAAGAAAGACTCAGTCTTATGAAGGATCCTAGACATTGAACAGTCCTCCAGTGAAAAGTTAAAAAGGTTAAAATTTACTTTATTATCGCCACAGGAACATTCAGTCTCTGCATTTTCACCATCCTAATACACACACAGTACTTAGCATTAGCATGTAGCCCATTTGGAGCGGTAAGTTGCCATTGAAGGCTTTCAGGGGCTACATATATCTTTTTTTAAATGTTGGAGGACATAGTTTTATACAAATGACTCCTTGAGGGATCCTTCCATGATAGCTAGAAACAGCCACCGTCTCCTTATTCCAAGTGTATTGAATCTGCATCCTAGTGCCTTTGTGAATCTGTGTTTGACCATCACCCTGCATTTTTTTTTTTTTTTTTTTTTTTTTGCTTTGCTTCAACTTGTCCCTCTGTGCTTGCTTGGTTCCTCTGTCTTTCCATGTATCAAACATTTTTTCAAAGTTTGCCTGCCTGTCAAAATAAAACTGCCGTATTATAATCTGCACATGCTGAATCTGCTGAGTTTATAATTACACCTCTATTTTTAGCAACACAAAAAGCCACAGCAAATCACAAATCACTTGAGTTTTTTGTAAGGACTGCGTTCTCAATAGCTGCGCTAAAGATCCATTTTCAGTTCCCCACAGTTCAACTGAATTATATTGACAATGTAATATCAAACTTCATTCTTTTACTTTAGAGCTGTTTTCAGTGATGGAAAACAGCAAGTCTATTTTTATCACTTTTCTTTGACTCTAAATGTCATTTCCTGTGGCAGCGGGTGGTAGTCTGAGAGTGTTCGCTTTGTGAAAAGCAAAAGCCATTATCACTGTGTTGACAGTTCAATCTCGGTCCTTCCACATGAATGAAAGGGGTTGGGGTGGCAAGTACATGCAGGCCATCCCTGACCAACATACTGGGCGCCCCTATAGCATGATTTACAGGATAGTTCGATGACCAGCAGATTCACACCGGCTTAGTACTCACTGTGACGGTCAAGGTGAGACACAGCCCTTCTGTGGGCAATACAACAGGACTGACCTAGGAAATCTTTTGCATAATTTTAGAACTCTTTTTTTTTTTCCCTCAAATTCCAACATCTTAAAGTACCAATATTACATATTGCTAGCTCCTGTAAGAGGACACTAATTCTGGTAGACACTCAAAAATCTCTGGTGACATAATGCTCAATTGTGGTAAATGACACCATCTGGCCTATAAAACATAAAAAACCTGAAGTCTCTTTGGAGCTCAGTGCTTCCCACACTTTGACTTTATTTGGGTGAGTAACCCAGGCCATGTTAATGGCTGCACAGGTATAGGACTCAGACCTCTGGAGTGTACAGCCTGCTACGTCTAATGGGGTTCACCAGTCTCATAATAAATTTAGAGATATTGTGGCAAATTGTGACCTATACTCAACAGACATTGCAAGACACCTTCCATCTCTTTGCAAACAGCAGAATATCAGTCACTGTATACAAGTGTGATCTGTGTTAAGACAGAGGCTTGATTTCAGCCCAGAGACTCAGTCAACATAACATGGTTTCAGCTTCACAGTAAAACACAAAGATGCTTACAATGTGTACAAGGATAGCAGGGAAACTGTAGCATGAGAATGCTAAGGTGAGCTCATAGACATGTCTTTTGTAACAGAATGCTTAACAACCCTTAGTTAATTGAGTTGAATGACTGTGACATCTGTCAGACAGTGTAGCCTTACAGGACAGGACTGTGTACATCACATGCAGCTGTATTCATTTATATGCATAAAAATACTGACTTAATGTGGTCAAAATCTGTGGAGACAAAATGCAAAAAAGTACAAGATAACGGAGGCACAAATAAAGTAAAATCTATCTCAATAGGAAATACTGGAGCAACTTTACACACACAGTGCCATAAGATAGAGCGCTACCTCTGTAGCAATAAGAAACTCATTCTACGGTGATGCAGTCATTGTTACACCCCCCCCCCCATATAAAGGTGTCCAGGAGAGGGAGGGGTGTCACACCTCTTCGGTCTCCAAAAGCATACAACGAAAAAAGGTTTCTCAATAAAGCCAGTTTATTCAAGGCTGCTTTCTTTAAACAAGGTGTTTACAAAAAGAATGAAACAAAGTAATCTGGGTGAGTACAATTGGACAAAGGTGGTACCAAAATAAATCAAAGAACTCAGCAAACCAAAACCAAACTAACTGGTGACCCCTGCACTACCAAAAGAAACTGGCGGGACAAAAAAAACATCTACCTCCTTGTTAATCCCAAAATAAAAGTACAGAGGGTGGCACCAACCAACTAATCTAGTGTGTATAACATAAAACAATACTCAGTGCAGTGTATAGGGTACCCCATCTTAACTAAACCCAACTCAACTCACCACAGTAGAACAAAGGTAGGACACAAAAGAGCAAAATGGCTCTGACAAAGCATGGACAGAACAAGAGCAGCCCCAGACAGAGAGGCAGGGGTGGATTTATAGTCCCTGTGGCCGGCCAGGATTGGACTGCTCCTCCTTCCTTCACCTGAGCCGGCCCCTTCAGGTACAGCCCTGGAGGAAGTCCCAGAACCATGCCCACACCCGACGACCAGCCATCCCCGACCTAGTGAATAGAAGGGGAGGAGAAACACACACACATATACATACCCATGACCTCAGGCATGTAACAGTCATTGTCATGTTTGTGAGTATACACAAGGGAAAACATAAAGGAAAGGATGGAAGACATCATGAACATTATATTCCATTTCTACAATTACATTCCTCTCAATTCAGTTATATTATGTACAGAGGACTTTTGTGCAAGTTTTGTTGCGGGGAATATGAGCACATTACGCATGGGGATTATAAGATGGTAAAAATCAATTTGTGTGAGAATGTTGCACAACAATCCAACTGTGTTACACAAGCCAATTACATATTATGCAATATACAATATTTCTTGAATTTAACAGATGTTGTTGTTGGCTGAGAGCACTGAGCAATGTTTTGATCACTGCAGGTTCCATATGGCAATGTTTGTTTGTTTGTTTGTTTATTAAATATATTTTATTTAACAGACAGTCTTATGTCTACAAGGAGTTTTCAGATGACAGGAATGCCCAGGGGGATCCAAATGGTAAGATGGCCCAGAATCCATCATGTCCCCTGTTGTTTTGTTGTCTGGTGTTAGGTGTACATAGTCACCTCCAATACTTACTCCTACTTATTCTGTATGTACTATGCTGCTTTCAAGCATCAACTTGAAATGTCAAAACGAACGTCACTATTCCCAAATATCAACCGTGTACACCAAGAAAACAAGTCTGACTGAGTTGTCACAAGAAGTTTTATGTATCAAAAAACTGACAGTAGAAGGTGGAGTTTCATATCTAGATACTCAACAGCCCTGTAGGTTAAATTCATGGGTCTTTTAAAGTAAGACAGCATTGTTTTTTTTATTTCATACTACCAGTGGAATTGGTTAGACTTGCCTATAAAGGTCACAGCACCTACTTTTGTTAGTTTGTTAAATGATGAAATGTTTTTGGCAATGTTATTTATGTAGTGTGTATATATTTAATTTTAATATACACACCCCATTTCCAGAAAAGTTGTTACATATCCTAAAACTACAGCTATAATTAAAGTCTCTTGTATTTGAAGATTCAATTTCAGAGTTTTCACTTACCAACTCAACTGTGCTTTGTAAGCACAGAATAAAATACAGATTCAGATTTTTGATCCTTGCAGGACACTCAGAAACATTGGGGCAGAGACATGTTTATCACTGCTACTTCACCTTTCCCCTTTATTAGACTCTTAAATCATTTGGGAACTGAAGACACTCATTTGCATATTGGGTTTTGTCCATTCTTGTTGTTTATAAACCTTAAAATGCTACTGTCTGTGGTGGCCGTTGCCTGACTCATCTTTTAGATGTCCACATATTTTCAATAGGAGACAGATGCAGACTACAGACAAGGACAGTCCAGTACCAGTGCTCTGTGACTATGAACTGGTACAGAATGATGTCAGATATTGTCCTGATGAAGTAACCACAGAAAAGATGTTAACTTCATGTCAGCATATATCTCTGTAAATGCCAGTCTAAACCTTCATGTTGATGGTGCCTTCACACTAGGGCAGGACAAACTGGATAAAAGGTCATATGATGATGTTTTGAAAAACAATTCACTATCTGAGTCACAATCTCCTTATCACTTAAAATACAGGGAAGTTTCAACCAAACTAAGTTTACACAAACTATACCAGTTGATGAAGACTGAAACCACACTTGAACGTGAGTAGATGCTAAAATATTCTATAAACAGACAGAAATAAACTTACAGAAAGCTATGCTAATAACAGTAATGCTACAAACCCATCAGGATCAGTGTTGTTATTTTAAATTACACAATCCATACAATCCTCTGAAAAATATATTATATATGTTAAATTACAATCCAACAGACCCAATGTAATATAGTAATGAAGTAATAATACTTCACTACTGTACTCAAGTATGTTTTAGGAGAATTTGTACTTTACTGAGTGTTTTATTCTGTGTCCTTTCACTTTTACTTCACTACATTTTCTAACTCAATTGCTTACTTCTTCTCTGATACATTTTTAATGCACAGTATCGTTACTAATTACAAAAAAAATAATTAAAGGAAATTTGGTGTTTTCGCCACTGAGATTACCAGTGACTGCAACAAAGTCAGGAACCTGATTTGTCATTGGGTCTAATCACATAATGCTTAAGTGCAAATGACGGTCCACACTCAACCTGTCGGTGATCTGTTGATGTGAGCAGCAGCATAATATTCAATATTCTGACTGCCTTTGGTTGGTCCTAACACTTACTGGTACTTTTGTTTTTATCACTTGAGTGCATTTAATTGTAGATTACTTGATACACTTAGGTCCAGTAAATACTACATATTTAAAGACTTTAACTTGAGTAGCATTTCAGTTGGTGTCTTGAACTTCTACCAAAGTAACTTTTTGGTAAGGTACCTGTACTTCTACTCAAGTGTGACTGTCCAGTACTTGATACAAGAGTGCCCAGACCTTTGTCACACATATGGAGGTCAGTCATGTGGATACTGATGCAGCCCATATACTGCAGTCTAGATGGTCACTTTCATCTTTGGCATGAAAGACCAAAATTCTTTGCAAATTTGCACTGAGAAATACTCCTTTTGAATTTAGCACAACTCCTGTTTGTAAAGACAAATCCCAGTCTCTGACCTGTTGTCAATTAAGCTAATAATTGTAGAGTCTGACAGAACAGTGTTACGTGTGTCGCAAGGCACCAAAATCTACATTTTAATTTTTTCTTTGCAATTTTATCAGTTAAATAAAGGTTCAGCAGATTAACTAACTACAGGTTTTAGTTTATGTTTTATCTTTCAATGCACTGTAGAAATTGTCCCAGCTTTTATAGGAACAGTTTAACTGAAGTAATCTAAAAAATTAGGCCTGTAACGGTACACGAACCGAACCGTTTCAGTATGCACCTGTTCGGTTCGGTACACAGTTGTACCGAAACGGCACAGTATGATGAGAAAAAGAAAAAGGAACGAAAGACGTCGTTCGATGCGGAACTTTAAATCTGCGCAAGTTTCACACGGACATATTGAAGGAGCACACATTGACCCTAAATATGAAATAGCAGTTGATATAAGGTAAAAAAAAAACAACAAATATGATGTGAACCTGGAAGGAAGAGACTGAAGACCCTCCACCATCATTACAGTCCAGTTTGGATCAGTTCAGGTTCAGGTGAAAGACAACAACAAGGAAAGAGACAATGATAAGACGAACGTTGTTTGGCCCCGAGGAACTACGGTAGTTCTAAAACACTTACACTAGCTCTGTCTGTCTGTCACGCACGCTGTATAATAGGAATAAATAGAACGTTGAAAGTATGTAAAGTTTCACTTTCATTTCACGACAGCGTTCGTTATGTTAGTTATGGACCACACCCCCAGGTATATAACTGCGCGCCTACCCTACCCTACCCCCCGACTCCGCCAAAAAAAAAAAAAAAAAAAAAAAATCCCCCGTGCACACAGGCACACACAAATACACACAGTGTCCTAAACAGTTTGTTCTCTGTCCTAAAATAAATAATTTGGTTCATTGTGTTGTCAGTGTTTCTCTTCAGTTTGTTTAAACAGAATACCAGTTTACCCTCTTGTTAATGTTGTACTTCATGTGGAATTTTTTTGTTATTTTTATGCTGAATGTGAATTGACAAAACTGTGATTAGACTTTTCTTGTTTGTTCGAAACTACCTTTCAGGGAAAAGTGCAATACTAATGTTTAAAATACATTTAGTAATAATAATAATTTATTTTATTTTCTATTTGATTTGCAGCAGCAGAATTATATTATTCCTGTTTTTCTATATTCTAATGTCTCCAAAAATTGGGGGAAAAATGTTAAAAAATTCATAAATACATTAATAGACATTTTGAGGGGTTTTCTTTCTTCCTGTACCGAACTGAAAAAAACCGAACCGTGGCTTTGAAAACCGAAAATGTACCGGACCAAAAATTTTGTGTACCGTTACAGGCCTACTAAAAATACATTCTGGTTCAATGTATCAGCATCAGGGTCTTTGTAACATACGCAGTGGATTGCTAGTGTGGCTTCCAGGGACAATTAAATGGAAGGGGCCATTGTTCATCTGAACACCTGTGCTTTTGTGTTCTAACTAAAGCCAAATTGTCAACTGTGAAAGTCTCCGGGATACATTTCAGAGAGGCTGTGTTGCAGTGTGCCAAAAAAATAAAGAAATATCTCTACATCCCAGTAAAACAGTGGGAGTTTAATTTTCACTGTATCCAAGTCTTAAGTCTCTGCATAGACCCAGAAAATGGCTTGGCTTGGAAGTGGAAGGCACAAAGTGATGTCAGCAGGAATACAATCGGATGTGTGTGTCTGCATAAATAGCATCAAAGAACAAGACATGTGAAATAAAAAAGTGCAGAAGAAGAAAGGAGAGTGAAAAGCAGAAGGCACTCACAGTATAGGCAGACATGTAATCATGGCACCCTTCAATTTTCAGAATTACTTGAAACTGAAAAAGATGTTCTGCTTTTTGCATTTTCTGTGCTACAGTTCTGAGATTGTGGGTCATTGCTTTGGTCCTAGGGGAAGGGAAATGGATCAAATAATGCCTGACAGCAACAAAAGTCACAAATATACCAATTAATAAAGCTATCACTGCTTTTGACAAGAACATTGCACTGCCTTTTGTCCCAGATTCACTTAATTTTCATCTCATTTAAAAAGAACCTGAGGGAAAACACATCTTTCTGTGACAAGATTGAACCAAGTCTTAATGAAAAGAAACTTCATACGAAAAATTCCTCTGGGAGCACAAATACTCCCTTTGGAGAACTGCGGTTTCCTCCATTCACAAGCTTTCACATCATCAGCCGGAGGACATTCTTATTGTGTCATATAAACATTTCCATTAAAGACATCCATGAGCTTCACTGTGAGGAATCAGCACCATCTGCATCCCAACAAACACACCTGGAGCCATTCCATGGGCATAATGGGATATATAAGGTGTATTAGAAAATACAGAACCTCCTTTGGAACACGACTATTTGTTGTCTTTCTCCAACACAATTGGCCACCTCAACCCCTTCATCTCATTTTATAGCTGTCAACTTCTTCACCTCATACAAAGACATGATAATGTGGCAAAGCTTGTGTTTTATGTGTAATAACAAACCCCTTGAGTAAAGATGACAAAAAAAACAACCAAAGAATACAAACAGCACAAAAATCCAGCAGTACACAATCCTAGTGACCGCTGTTGAACAGAAAACTGCTTTCCTGTCATTTTCTTTGGATATAACTACTAGCACTGTCTCCATCAATAACATATAGCGGCATTCAAAGCAACCTGCTGGACCTCTTTGCTCCTAATGCTGTCCTAATAATCTAATGAGCGGTGTTATTGTGCTATTTACTCCAAAAATACCCCTCTTCATGTTCAAAGGCAGACAAGCTATGTGGAAAAATAGCTTACTTCATCTCCTGCAGATAAAATTTAGTTTTCAGCAAGTGTGGTTCAAAGTGAGGGATAAGGTCTGCAGAGACAGCAGCATATTGTTACTGGATAACTGTGGTTGTGCAGCTTTCATTCATTTGTTGCGCATGTAGTGAACAGTCAGGGAGGTCATTTATTTTCCACGCTGAATGATGTTGTTAAATGGCACATTGTACCGCAGATGGAGGCCATGTACCACACATGACTAACCTGTTTATATGCAAGGGAGTGCTGCGAAGACATTTTATTCTACATAAAAAATGGCAGCTGAAAGGAATACAGATAGAGCTGTGAATAGCAGGGGGTAAGGACTAAAGCGAGAGTCAAGCCTGGATGGTTACCTGCACCGACGGTGTATAACGTGCTGGCGCATTTCAACTGCATGATGGGACAAACACAGACACTATAGACTGCATTTAGGAGACAAGAACACAGATATAGGAATAGAAATAGACAGGGCTCTGCAAAAAAAAAAATCTGGGTAATATGAGCCATGAAACTAAATGCAAAGCCAAAGGCCCCTCCACGCTGCCAGGTTGGTGCGTATTCTGCTGCAAAAATGTTCTCTGAGAGGTGAAGCCATTATCCACTAACTACCCAAAAAGGGGCCATCAGATTGGGCTCACTTTACAGATGTTGCCTTCTATTTTCAACAGTGAGTGAGGTACATTTTACACTGCTTCCACAGTATTCTGAACAGGATCAGAGTATATGTTTATTCAATCTAAAAGTGAATTAGACCAGGGCTGAGTATCTTTGTAAAGATTTTGATACTAGTACTGAAGTACCTTGGCTTCAATACCAGTTCCCCATTTTGACAAAAAGAAGTTTACATACACATTACCATGTATCTCATTTGCATTTGTATCCACTTAAAGTAGTTTTACTGAAAAAAAAAACAAAAAAAAAAACAGGCATATTTACAAGTTTTTTTCTGCATACAGAATTAAAAGGTAGCCAGCTCCATCACAGTCACTTCCAGCTCTTGATGGGGGTGTCTCCTAAAAGACAATGCTTGTAAAAAGCTACAGTCATGTTGAAGACATGGCATATGTGATAAGGATGGCACCACCTCTACCTCTTGCCCTTTGGATAAGATGCCCCTGATGAGATTCACTCCTTAACAGCGTTTCTGCTGGTAAGGTGCACCACGGCAAACTCCATGCCACCACACCATACATTTCAAACAAAAAAACCATCACCGTCACACTAGACTTATTATATATATGTGTAATATATGATAGGCAGGATAAACGTCCTGCCCCCTCCGATGAAAGTTTGTGAAGATTCAGGAGGTAGGGAAAAGATAAATGAGCGTTAAGTTTCACTTTCATTTCCTTGGACCACACTGCCCCATACCCCCCTTATTATAAGGACAAAATTATAGGACGGAAACTGTCTGTTTTGGCAACGATCCAGCTGATGTCATCATGTCTATGCATGTGCTGATGTCAGCATATTAATAGACTCCATATATGTGCCAAGTTTGTAAATTGTACATTGAAACAAAATTGATGTTTTTTATAGACATTTGAAATTTCCCATTATAAGTAAATGAGAGAAGAACAAAGATTTTAAAAATTGTAACCAGATCTGTTCTGGGTCACTGGCAATCTATAAACCCAATTTGTTATTAATTCAACCAATAGTTTTGCCGCTACAGACAATTCAAATTTCGCCATTATAAGTAAATTTAAAAAAAAAAAGATTTTAAAAATTCATAGAAAATTTGAACTTTGACCTAGTGTTCCCAAAATGTAATCAGATCTATTCTGGGTCACTGGCAATCTATAAACCCAATTTGGTATGAATTCAACCAAGAGTTTTGCTGCTAGAGTGTTAACTACCAAACGAACCGAACCAAAAACAATACCCCTTGCCTCCCCTTCAGGGGGTGGGGTAATAATAGGACCAATGTCCCACTATCTCACCAGAATGTTCTATCGATAATCAATACTAAGTTGAATTTCTGAGGTTGTCAGGTTCAGCCGCTAGGTTAGAGTCCTGTGGTGTTGATGCAGGAGATCAACCTCCCAATAGAAGTGGGCATTACTTTCACTGAAGGATAATTCAACTAATTAAATGAAAGCCCATATGTGACTTCCTATCAATTAATAGTAACTATATTGATATCTGTAACCATTTCCATGTTATAAGCCATTAAAATATGGCCCATTATAAGTAACAGTAAATTTTTAATATTTAAAAATGTCATAAAAATATCAAAAATCTAAATTTCTAAAAACTGCAAACAAATGTTGTAGACATTGTCCCAAGGAAGCTACAGATAAAATTCTAAACGAATCCGACCAATAATTTTGTAGGAGAAGATGTTGCTAATGAAGTCAATAATTAAGACAATGACAAAGACAACGGCAAAGACAACGACAGAGACAGTACCTCAGTACCCCAGTGAACTAATAAACAAGCCCACCGTCAAAAATGTTTCTACAGCGGTAACACTAGTTTTAAATATTCAGCTTGTGAAATTACAGTCTTTTACAAAGAGTGTTGTAGTACTGTACTGCACTTAAATGTGTGTGTTATACCGTGTTCACTTGCAGAGGTGGTGTAAAGTGTTTCGCTGAGGAAGAAATAATAGATGAAGAATTACTGCAAATCCATCAACTGGAGCCTGAGCTTCTAAACACCGACATGCAGCGAGTGTGATTTACAGATGCTTTAGGGTTACTTTATAGAGTTGAAAAGCATAAAACTCCAGTGGCTCAACTTAGTTCACCTGAATATAACAAATATAAGAATCCATCGCACACAGAATAAGCCTCCAGAAACCAGACAAAACTAGAGGAAAACTTACGATTTGGTTGTAAATCACCTATACTTATTAAGAGTTGAGAAAATTGTGATTCAGATCATGGAAAGTGATTCTAACTCAAAAGATGGTCACATGACCTTTTGTGCGGCTTGCTCAGCCTTAGTCCACTGTATAAAAATAATTCAGTTGTGAAACAATTCAGAGAATGGGACAAGCATATTTCTAGATTTGTTTGGGGAACAAAAAGACCACGTATAAAGCTCTCTGTCTTACAGTTGCCGAGGGACAGAGGAGGCATGGCTTTACCTTGCCTTAAACATTATTACATCGCAGCCCAAGTAAGATCACTAGTACTTTGGTGTAGTGAGTCCTATACAGCCAAATGGAAAGGCATGGAGTTTTCCTCCACTGAAGTTCCATTACCTTCAATTCTTGGCTGTCTGGACTGCGCTAGAGCAGCCCTACAGTTGGACAATTTATGTGTATGTAACTCAATTAAAATTTGGTTACAAGTGGTCAAGACATTTGGTCTTCATAAACAAATTAGGATCCTAAACTGGCCTGTGAGTGACCCGCACTTCAACCTGCACTACATGACTACAGATTTAGACAGTGGTCTAAACATGGTCTAACTGCTTTCTGCAGGATACTTTCAAAAGGACAGATGGACAGTTTTCAAAATCTTTCTCTCAAATTTGGACTTGGTAAACATGATTTTTTCAGATACCTCCAACTCCGTGATTACTTTGCAAAGGAAATTCAATGTTCTATGACACAGACTCCCTCTCATCTAATTCAAATACTGGTAGAAGCCTATAAAGGTTCCAGTAACAAAAACATCACTGGTAAAATTTATACAGCTTTGAATTCAAAAGACAATGAGATATATTTTCACGCAAAAAAACAATGGGAGAGGGACCTGCAAGAGGAAATACCAAATGAGATATGGTCAGAGGGGTGGAAGTCTCAAAACTGTACTACAAATTCACTATCATGGAGGGATTTTTGTTGGAAATGTCTGGTCCGTTTCTTTATTACACTTGCACGAAAATCACATTCTTCTGGAGTTCATTTTTCCTGCTGGAGGGAGTGCGGTTCACTCGAGGCAGATCAAGTACATGTATTCTGGTCCTGTCCTGGTATTGTTGGCTTTTGGGGAGAGATGATTAAGTTGATGTATTCAGTTTTTGGTGTTCATTTTGATATGTCATTGGCTACTTTGTTTTTTAGCATTCCCCCAGAGGAATTACAGGAAAGAGACATATATTTATTTAGAATACTGCTTGCCGCAGGCAAAAAAGCCATCACCAAATACTGGCTTAAAAAGGACCCTCCCTCAATTTCTTTGGTGATAAAAATTGTCAACCAAATCCATTTAATGGAAATGATGACATACAATCTCCGCCTACAACAGCATAAGGGTGTAAAGTACTGGAAAAAATGGGACTTTTTCATTCAATCTGTGGACAGTAAACAGTCTGTAAATGTGTGAATGTACCTGTGACCTGTGACCGTGTTTCTCTTTTGTTTTGTATTTTATATGAAAACAATAAAAAATAAAGTACAAAAAAAAAAAAAAAAATTCAGTTGGAGCTGTAAAAGTGCAAGTGACTGCTTGTAAAGACATTCATCGATTCCCTCTCAAAATGTAAAACTAGGTTAAAAAAAACACTCTTAAAGGAGTGATATTTTGCTTTTTTAAATGGAATCATGCATTTTAAAACATTTCCCTGTGGTCTACATGAACTGTAAATGCTATGTTTGGGTCTGAATTCTTCATTAATTCAACTCCACAGGTCCATCTTTAACCCTATTTCTGAGTAATGACACCAGAAAGGTCGTTTTGAGCGCTGGCCCTTTAAATGCAAATGAGCCACTTAACGCCCCACCCCCTCCAGGTTGTTGACTGTGCTGTTCTGTCCCATTCAACCAACAACTGAACATTTTATTAATCGTTTCAAAGTTTGGACGTATTTTCAGTATGGACTACAACCGCTGCTGCTGCTAAACAACTATGGCGTACTCAGAGAAATGTTCATCGGAAGTCTTGACCTTATTTGTGCAAATGTCACGATGTAACTAGTTATAAAACTTAACAAATTAAGCAGGTATTGAAACGGGTTGTAGAAATCCACTCAATTTTTGCAAGAATGAATATGAAGATAGCTTTGCAGCACCTGGAGGGTTCAAATTCAAACTTTATGAACTATTACAGTCTCCAAATACACAAATAAATGAACCAAAGACTAATAAAAGTGGGTTTAGCAAACTATGACCCCTTTAAACAATATGAACATAAATGAGACGGCTCTGCAAGATAGATCCAACACTTTACTCATTTTTACCACAAGCTACCAGGCTATTTTAGTCTTTTCCATCCTAGTACTTATTTCTTTCTCTCTTTCATGTTCTAAAGAGACCAGTCATGCACTATTAGTTGACTTGTTTTTTGTGACTGTGGTTTCTATGTGTGCATGTGTGTATGGGTGTTTTGTTTTGGTTTTTTTAATGGAATTCATCAGAATTCTCTGCAGTCCTGAGCTGATAAAGAGAATAGAATGAAGAGCAACACAGTTATGAGTGTCTGCCCTCTTCCCCATTCTCTCACTTCCACGCTGATCATCATACCACCCGTTTGCCTGCTTCTCATATTTCTATTCTGTTGTGGAAATTAGTGAGGCGGTCATGTAATAATAACCTTGGAAAGCTGTTGATTGAAAAAAAAAAAGCATATGCCAGTGTTGAGGTGTGAATGTGTACAGTTCAACCTTGTGTCTTGCTTCACCACTCAGAGGCCAAAACAAATTACACAATCGCTGTACTCAGTAACATGAAGTCATTTACGTTTATGTAATTGAGCGAATCAAAAGAAAGAAAAGAAAGCAAAAAATAGCCAAAATACTGCTTATATAATGATATCAGTGCATTTTGAGAATCCTAAAAGAGTCATTTTATTAACTAAAGTGGAAGTTGGAACTTGTGAGTAGTTGATATTTATGCCTTGACAAAAGTGACAAACAATTAGGTGGATATTTAAAACCGTGGTGATGAATTATCTGTCAATAGAGTAATCAGCAAATTGCTTCACTTCCACAGTATGAAGCCTCAATCATCGCATCCATCACACTGATATACTACTGCTGTTCCCTGTTTACTGAACGAGGGAGTCTTCTACAAATATAACACGTTTGTCTTTCACCACATGTAAATGGATCACATTACATGAATACAGAGGTAGTATACAGACACACAAGTAGCCATAAATAAAGGCGGAAAAGGCTATATATAAATATCTGCTACCTTGTGTCACATCATGTCAAACAGAGCAGCGAAATATTGCCTTTAAGGGGAGACTGGGTGTGGATGTAACACTTTTTGCTACAGCACCTGTAACTCAATAGCCAGTTGACTGCAGCTCACACCAGATCAGCCTCCTGCATGAATGTCACAAATGTTTAGAGTTAATGTCAGATCGATGCTGTTCCTTTGTTGGACATGTGTTGGAATAGTCAAGTAAAAGAAGCAAAAACAGAGGCAATATCATAATATGCTGTAAAAAATGGTGTAGAAATAAAAGAAACTACTGCTAATCACAGTTTTGGTAAGTATGATCATTTATGCTTGGAGAACATCATATGAAAGCATTTCTTTAAAGCCACTATACTTCATTTATAGTTTCTTCAAGAAAATATGGTCATAGTGCGATTTCACTAATAGGTCTTAATAAATTGTTCAGCCCCACCTTATGCCTGGATAACAAATATATGTCATTAAAAATTTTAAAAAATTAATGAACCCCTTGACATGACCGTAAAAATTCAATTAAACACTCTAAACTACAAAAAAAAAAAAAAAGCTTTTAGTGCAGTTTTCCCATACACACCTTTGTTTCCCCTGTGTGGTGTGCTATATATACTTGTGTACTCTCTAATAATATTAACAACACTACATGTCCATATCTTGTGTGTAGGACGTAATTGTGAATGAGCAGATTTGTCTATTGCTAGGCTGTTTTTCTTTTCTTTGCCTCTATTATTTTCTTTTCTTTTTTCTTTTCTTTTTTTTTTTTTTTTTTTAATTTGACCTCTTTTGTTTTATGAGTACTTTGGTATTTTTCATCACTATCATTAAGTGTATTTTGTAGGACCAGGAGTGGGACGGTGAGGGGTGGGGTGGGTGGGGTGGGTTTTTTTTTGTTTTTTTTATCCAATTTAACAGATAATTGTAATAATCAGATCTGACGTGTTTCCATTCACTTAAGAAATGTAATAATTGATAAACCTTGGTTTAGACGCTTGGTCCATTATCACATTTCCTTTGGAGTATGTACGTACATAGTGATGGTAGACTCAAACTTCCTGTTGTCTACCATGTTTGACTACGTAACTTCTGTTTTCTACTATATTAATTGTTTACACATGCGCAGATGTAAAAGAACAAAATAAATCAGATTGACCTGAATACATGCAACAAGACATGGGAGTATTGAGGAGAAATCCAGATTACTGCTGTTATCTGATAAAACACAACAGACTATCCTGTTTACAAGATAACTTGAATAATCTGACAACTCCAGATATCAGATAATGATCAGAGGATTGGTGTGCATCCTCCAATCCAACATCTCGATACCTAACTCTATGTGTGAAATGAACTGTCTTTTAAAATTATCTTTCATTTTATTTGAGGATTAATAACTGGAAAACTAAACATTGTAGTTAAAGTAATTAATACCTCAATAAATACATCTGAATCACAGTAGTAAATTAATAAATGTGGAATTAACTCTAAAAACCTGGATGGATTCTTTTTAAAATTATATTATTATGACAGAGATTTGTTACAACTCACCCCATCTCTATCAAGATTATTCCTATGCATCTCTTTCTAATTTGACAAAAAAAATCTAAATTCAACCAGTTGGCTTTTTGTAATATATTAATTATAAATATATTTCTCAGTTAGATACAAAATATATTTTTAGCAAAGTAAGTAGGTTTTTTAACAAATTTTTATCCTTGGTTCATGTAGCCAGAAATTTAATTCATGAATCACCCATTACATTAAAAAAAAAAAAAAAAAAAAAAAAAAAGAATAAGATTCAGTTTTTTGGACATATCACCCAGCTCCAGCTACTGTATTAGCATGGTGGTTTCACATGAACAGGTAGAACACATCACATTTTTCTTGACACTACAATGTGATCTACAATCAAATCAAATGATTTTATGTAAACTATTTAAGTATGAGGTTAGAGCACATTCTTTGGCATTATAAGTAGTTTTGTTTTTTTTTCTCTGTACTGCATCTGCATGTGTGTTATTAGAAGGCTGACATCTGTCATGTGACCATAGGATTCCTCACTGATTCTCACCCCATGTTACAACCATACCCGGTCTCCCCTACATTCAGTTATTTTGATTGATAAATTAAAAAGCCTCAGCTTCTGCAGCGCGTTTTTCAATGCAACATGTATTTAATAGAAGGCAACCTGTTGTAAGAATAAAACAGCTGCATCCAATATTATTATAGAGGAGCTTTGGCTGAAAATAAATGAGACAAAAGCATTAACACAACTACATTTACATTTACATTTATGCATTTGGCAGACGCTTTTTTCCAAAGCCACTTACAGGGGAAAAACAATCAAATCAATCAGTCAACTACCAGAGTATGCCTGGTTTTAACCAGAGCCCATACAGTATCAATATAATAAATAATAAGATCAGAAGAAAGAAGAGAAAAAGACAATAAGCCTGTGAATCTCAGCTTCAGCAAATTCATCTAAACTGATGTCAACAAACAACTCAAACACACTCAACACAAAAGCCTGAAGTTTCTGCGTGGAAAAATTCCTTCTTTAACAAATGGGAAAAAGTGAATTACTCACAGTGGGAGCCAAACACAGTGGGAGAAACATCCGTGTGAGATGGAGCCGGGGCATGTTGTCTGTTCAGCAGAGCTGTTGTCAGTCAGACTGGACCTAGTCCCCCTCCATCAGGATGCGGAGTCCCCCTCTCCTCTCCGAACACTGAATCAAACCCACTCACAGCCTCCACTCAGCTACAATAGAAGAATGCCGGGGCGGGTTTTCAAAATAAAATCACCACTTACAACTAGGAGTAAACAAACTGGTCTGATTTTGCGTAAATAAAGTATTATATTATTTTTCTACGGTCAACAAAGAGACGAAAAGCGTCACTGTTCATGACACCGCGGAGGGAACATACGGTCTACTGAGCAAAGTCCAGCATTAATGTGGCGACATAGGACTTTTAATCTGAAGGAGCACACAGGCTTTAACTGAACACCAGTTTCACAACTGGGATGTCTTCCACTCAGGAACCACCGCACCGTGTCGCTAAACACTCGTTACTAAATTGGACTTATTTTAGGAAGATGTGTGGGAAGTATGACAGGAGACACGGATACAATTCATGTGTTTTCCTCAAACATTAGCCCATGAATGTCACCCACAGTCTGTTAGAAACACTCATACACTAGGTCTCACTTTGTGTCTCAGTTTTGAGACACCTCAGCTCATCAGCAGTCTGTGTGGAGAACACAACTGCGTTTATTAGTGTACGATAACATGGAACCGAGACCATCCAAATCGTTAGCTTCAAGGTGACATCTAACTTCACTCTCCTGACACTGAAGCTTCATTTTATGCAGATATCACAATTTGGCCAAAAATATGACTTAGACAAGTATGCTATGAGGCTAATGAAATGTGTTTTTGTTACCTTATATCACCGTTTATGCCTGTGGAGTCCATCATCCCAGATAGCAAATATTTTGGCAGTATTATGGCACACATTTGGCCTTTTTAGCTTTCTTTTGGCATCATGAAAGCCTTTGGCTTTACTGTGGTATGATGAAGGTTATCCATAATACACTGAACAAAAATATAAACGCACCACTTTTGTTTTTGCTCCCATTTTTCATGAGGTGAACTCAAAGATCTAAAACTTTTTCTGTGTACACACAAGGTTTATTTCTCTCAAATATTGCTCACAAATCTGTCTAAATTTGTGTTAGTGAACACTTCTTCTTTGCTGAGATAATCCATCCACCTCACAGGTGTGGCATATCAAGATGCTGATTAGACAGCATGATTTTTGCACAGGTGTGCCTTAGGCTGGCCACAATAAAAGGCCACTCCAAAATGTGCAGTTTTATCACACAGCACAATACCACAGATGTCACAAGTTTTGAGGGAATATGCAATTGGCATGCTGACTTCAGGAATCTCCACCAGAGCTTTTGCCTGTGAATTGAATGTTCATTTCTCTGCCATAAGCCATCTCCAAAGCTGTTTCAGAGAATTCATGAAGAAGACTGTGTGAGGAAAATGGTGGTCACACCAAATACTGACTGCTTTTCTGACCCCCCTGGACCACCCAAAACAGTAAAACTGCACATTTTAGAGTGGCCTTTTATTGTGGCCACCCTAAATCACACCTGTGCAATAATCTCGCTGTCTAATCAGCATCTTGATATGCCACACCTGTGAGGTGGATGGATTATCTCAGCAAAGGACAAAGGAGAAGTGCTCACTAACACAGATTTAGACAAATTTATGAACAATATTTGAGAGAAACAGGCCTTTTGTGTACATGGAAAAAGTTTTAGATCTTTGAGTTCAGCTCATGAAAAATGGGAGCAAAAACAAAAGTGGTGCGTTTATATTTTTGTTCAGTGTAGATATGGAGGCACCAGCGGTATATGGCTGAGTTATGGTATATGTGTGGTTAACCAAAAGACTGAGCAAAGAGCGGGGTCAAGTATAGGGATGGTATGGCATGTTTACGGCAAGACAGAAGACTGACTAAAGAGCGGCAACATCTTATTCCATATATGGATGTGTTTTGGTTGTGTTTTGGCATATTTCTGTAAAGCCAAAACACTGCGCAAAGAGCAGGAATTTCTACCCAGAGAAAACCCCACTTCATTTTAAAAGTGTGATCAACACAAATTTTGGGTGAATTTTGGCCTCCTTTTGGCCTCTCTTTGCATCAGTTTTGGCTACTTTTTGGCTGGATTATGGGGATTTGGGGCTTTTCTGGGACAATTATGGCCATATTTTGGAAGTCCGCAATTAGTTTTGGGTGAATTTTGGCTTCCTTCTGGTTTAATTTTGGCTTGCCTATTTTGGGCCATTTAGGGCCCATACATCCGTTCAGAACTTTGCCAAATGGCATGCCAGTTTTGCACCAGATTTAAGCCATAATGATTTTGCTATCTGGGATGTAGTGCAACCATGTTGATGGACTTCTCTCTTCTCTTTTTCTTTTATGTATTTCAATGTCTGTCCTTTTTGTTGAATTACTGTCAAATAATTCATTTACTGGGACCATTATGTGTCAGTGGCGGATCCAGAAAAAAAATGGAGGGCAGGGGGGGGCAGAGTGGTAGGGTCCAGGGTCAGAACCCCGGTGGGGGTTCAAGGGGGCAAAGAGAAGCAAAATTAACATTATAAATACTCCAAATCACATAAAACTGTATATTTCTTTAATTATCATACACTAATAAAATGAATACAATTGAACCTCACTAATGTGAACACTTTTGGAACCAAAGCAAAACGTTGGTTTTAATAAGTTTGTCCTCAGTTATGGCTTTGAATTTCATTGTATTCCAAATCATTTAAAATTAGAAACAACAGGATACATAGAGATATAGACCTATGATTGACAACTTTCTGTCATTCACTCAGTCACTGGCTGTGTTCAAACATATTTAATACTCAGTCCATGCACTTCTATAGTTCCCTCTGTATAATAATACATTCCATACCTTCTGTGACTGCCTGTTTGTTTTTCAATTCAGACTCAAACGCTGCTTGAACAGATAGTTGTCTCTTCATGATTAGACTTTAGACTTAACTCCCTTTACCATATAGACTCTTGTCATAAATGGCACATGCACAGTAGACTCTCCTCCAATATAAGATAGAAGAGCCATGGAACGCATAAATTTGCACTTCAAAATCATGTGGATGGATAGCTCAGCAAGTAATGATAGGGTCTACACTCTGGGAAACAGGTGTTCAAATCACAGCAAGAGCAATTATAGTGCTCTCAACAATTTACATGTTCAAACGGTGGGGCTCGGAGGGTAGAGGTAAATGCAGAGGTAAATCCGCTATTGTGTATTAACACAGATAATATCCTCATTATTAAAAAGACCAAAATGGTCCAAACACTAACTTTCATATTCCTTACGGCCACCGCGGGTGAGTGAGATGAGGTCAAAGGTGTAACCTGGAATTTCACCACTAGAGTACACTAGACTTCATAGACTCAGTCAACCACATCCCGTTTCACTGAAACACAGCAGACTCACACCCTTCGAAAAACTTACTGACAAGAACTGAAATATATATTGTTCCCTTGCAACAGTTTTGTGAAGAAACAGAGCGACTTGTCTAAAATGAAAGTATTTATCAGAATTAGAAATGTTTAATCTCTTATTCCAGTGGTTCCCGAAACTTTTGTGCTCCAGACCCTAAAATCAATTGTAAATCAGCTTTTTTATATTTTACATAAATAATTGTCAACTCAATTACAAGAGCCCCACAACCCTAATTTGGGGAAAGATAATCTTAGGCCATTGTCTTTGTTCTCGTCAAGCAATTTATATTGATAATTGAATATCACTGTGTATCAGCAGTGCAACAACTCCATTGTGTTTGATTGAAAACTAGGTAAAAAAAAAAAAAAAGCAGTAAAATTTAGCCTGTTTGCTTCTGTGGTCCTTTGTAGGTGTTAACAGTTTATTAAAAGCTTATCAAATCATACTTACTGTCATTTTCATATAATTAGGTACCAGTGAAAACATTATATTCATTTTTGGGATTAGATTCACTTAAACTCCCTAAATGTTAAACAGTGGACCTCTAAATCTGGAATTTGATCAGTTTTGAATTCACATAGCTGCTGTTGTAGATTTATAAAAACTCATAGATAAAAATTAATAATGGTACATTTCTAAATGAGAGAAATGCCACAGAGATAATGTGTTGATCTTGCTGCTCCGAGGTGTTAAACACTGAACACGACACAGATTAGTGGATGCAGGAGGCTTCATCACTCTCCCACTTTATTTGTGTTTATGAGGTGTCCAACAGATCTATTAGTTACACGGTTTATAAAACAATCTGAAGGACAAATGAAGGAAAAATTAGCCTTCAAACAGAGAAAATAGAAAATCTGTCCCTGTGTGAAATCTTTAATAAGGACAATGTAAACTTGACAAATTCAATATCTTTGTAACAATTTAAAAAATAATAACCACAAAGTGCAGCTCTGTAGAGAAAATAAGAGGCTTTGAATACAAATTGCACAGCTTTATCACAATCAAAATATAAAATAGATCTGAGTGTGAAAAGTAAGCAGATCTCTACAATGACAGCACTGAGAAAAGCCCTTCATTTAGTAGTGTGATCATTTTGAAAGCCTTTTTTTCTTATTGCTTTGATAACATCAGTCTGCAAACAACATTCACAACCATTTGTTCACTGAGAGTACAAGAAAATCTGAGGGTTGTCTAAACACTTGACAAAATAAAGTGAAGATTTTCAAACCCAAAGTGAAAAATCATTTCAATTGATACTAGAAGTAAAACAGGATGTTTGCGCGTACTGCAAGCTTCTGTTGGATTTTTTTTCTAACACAAGAGTAGCATTCAATCAAAGAATCATGGTCTGTGCAGACAACAGAGTTAAATACAGTTACAAAAATAAGATAATCCCTGGTGAAAGTTAGTAGGCACTTTGAAAGTACATTAGCTCATAAGCTGACGGTCAATAGCATTTTTGACCGAGTCATTGTCACAACACTTGAAACCTGTGTAAGAACAGATACTCTGCTTATTTAGATCCCATAAACTGGATGGAAAAACCCAGTTAGATTTTTTTTTTTTTTCGGTTCTCCAAAAACCTACATTGGACACGCTACTACTGGGGGACAATTTTTATGTCCCTCTCCTGAGATTTGCACAAAGTGCATATGCTTTGACATCAAAAAGAAACTTGATTTTTACACCTCAGTTAATAGTTACTGTTTAGTCTCATTCCTAGTGTTTGTTTCAGAAATAAATCCTGCTTCATTTGATCATTTGATTTGAAAACAGCCTTCTAAACTTTTGAGATTGTGACATAACTGGCCACTATTTAAAAAATCCAACTCAGAAAAATATGTTTTCCAATGTCTTCGGTAAACATCAATATAAAAGTTTCTGATGTATCTTTAACCATGATTGAATTGGGAAAAGAGGACAAAGTAGAATAAATTACAGAAAAAAATAACACCATAAAATTCCTGAAACTAACAACTTACTCATTGAAAACCTAATTTAACTGAAGGTACTACTTGGTTATTGTGTAAAAGATGTGCTAAAAATTGCATAAAATTTCTAAAACCTCTGCCTTCATGACAACAACTCATGTTGGCCACAGTTACATGTGGAATAAGTCAGTATAAGACAGATGGGTCAAAATGATTTGGAAACAAAAGAGCAAAACAAGTAATGAGTAATTAAAAACATAAAGATTGAGTATGTAAGATTTGTGCATGTCTTTGTGCTTGTACAGGATTCTAGTCAGTCTGGTTGATGCTGGGTGCCCGTCCTTTGTTGACTTTAGCTTGTCCATTTCTAAGATAATGACTGGCTGTTTTTTCCACAAAATCCTTACATCCATACACCCATGTTCTCTACAGCAGCAACAAAACAAAACTAGCTTGCATGAACATGTTGTTAGCCTCATAGCATAACTGCTATAATTCATACTCTATATGGACAAAAGTAGTGGGACACATTGAATTCAGGTGTGTCTTTTCTAACAGGGGTCTGGGGTACAAAACAATAATAACAAATGTCATAATATAGTTTTATATTGGGATAAATATCATTACATTGATTAGTTTGGTTTAAATTGTTATCTCTGCTTCCAAAATGCCTCAGAGATGGTTTTTACTTAATTTCTCTCAACAATGATTTCTTTTTATCCTTGACTAAGATTTTAAATGTTCTGTACATCTAAAGTTCTCAAATATTTTTCATACTCTGACTGTATATCATAATTTTCTGCCACAACTGACCATCTACTTTCTTGACATCTCACTTAGAAAGAAAAATCTCCCATTAAACTTTGAGGAAATATTGATGTTTATAAACTACATGGACAAAAACATTGGGACACATCATGGCAACAACTAGTAAGATGTCCTGCTCATGCTGTTTTGAGATATAAACATCAGTATTAATAATCAACATGATATTTATCAGAATATAAAACTATATTATGGTGTTTGTCATTACTGTTTTGTATCCCAGACCCCTGTTAGAAAAGAAACACCTGAATATAATGTGTGCCAATACTTTTGCTTATATAGTGTATGACAGATAATAATGCTACGAGGCTAACGATGTGCAAATCTTACATACAGAACCTTCCAACTGCCATCTATTTAGTCTGTGCCATAATCAGGCTCAGTGCATCCAGCAACACATCTTGCTGCTGGATCTGTGGCAGCACACATTCTGCAGCTTCAGGGAAAGTCGCTTCCGTCATAGATTATGGGCTTCTCCATGGTCAGATGGTAGAAGACTTTCTTGGAGATAAACCTGTTGAAGAGGATTTTTGATCAAAGTACTGCAATCCAATTAAATAAAATGTGATATGCACACACATACAGGGTGGGGAAGCAAAATTTACAATATTTTGAGGCAGGGATTGAAAGACAGTGTATGAACAATTAGTTTATTGAAAGTCATGAGAATTTATTTGCCACAAGAAAATTGACATAATAGAAAATGTTTTTATTCTATGTGTCCTCCTTCTTTCTCAATAACTGCCTTCACACGCTTCCTGAAACTTGCGCAAGTGTTCCTCAAATATTCGTGTGACAACTTCTCCCATTCTTCTTTAATAGTATCTTTAAGAAAGTCGACATTGCTGTTTGATGTTCTATTGGTAGCATGTTCTAAAACGCCCCAAATAGCATAATCCAGAGGGTTTAGATCTGGGCTAGAAGGCAGCCATAAACATGATTCCCAAAAACTGCTAAAGTTGGATTTGTTGCTGTTGTCAACAAGTGTTTTCGGTGTTCTTGTGTAAGATTTTAACTTCAAATCATATTTTACTGCATTTCTAACGGTCTCGTTGTCTACCTCAAGTTCAATTGCCATTTTTCTCATGGATTTGGTTGGATCCTTTAGGATTTTGGATTTGAGAGCTTTAATACAAGCTTTGGTACGTTTTTTGTTGCTTCCTCCACTTCCAGACTTTCTTGTAATAGTTTTGCTCATAGTCATTATCTTCTTTACATTATAAACAGTCTTTATGGACACTCCAACTATTTTTGAAATCTCCTTTGGTGTGACGAGTGCATTCAGCAAATCACACACTCTTTGACGTTTGCTTTCCTGATTACTCATATGGGCAAAAGTTTCTGAAAAGGTATGGATAATAGTGTTAGGTATGATTATGACATCAATATATGTTTGGTTTCAAAACAATTGATGCAGTGCCTGCTGAGAAAAAACAACTAAATGTTCATTGTAAATTTTGCTTCCCCACCCTGTACACACACAGTGGCAGAAAAAAGTAATAGGATTTTCAACACTTGTCTTCTGTCACACCATTACAAATTAGAAGCATCAGGTGCAGAACAAAGTTACCCTACCGAGAGAAGGAGTTATCAAAGATCAATGTGTAGAGGCCGGGGTGTCGCACTTTGAGCTGCCCCTGAATTGTCTCTTTATGGGAATTGCAGCGAGTGAGAGGAATCAAGACCTGAGAGAAGAACAGAAACATTTATCTGAAGTGAAACTCTGTCATCTGACAATTCTCTGTCAACAAACAAGACAAAACACTGTTTGTGCCACTCCTAAACTAAACTGGCTCAAAGATGCATAAAAATACTGTGATATGTGACTTACTTTTCCATTTCCTACAACAAAAAATACTCCCACTCCCATGTATTTGTCACTCAGACTCAGCGTTATTGTCATTCAATCAATAGTACGTGATAGAACAAAATATTCTTACCCAGGTCTTGGTGTTTGTAGGGTGAGAAAAGATTAAAGGATAACATACAAAATAAAACACATAAAAGCTGAATAGAAATAAAAGTGACAGTAGTGACTTTCACAGCATCATCATCTGTTATTAAGGTGCATGGTGGACAGTATATGGGGGGAGTATATGGGGTGGAGCAGCTGTTGGGGATAAACTCAAGAATATTCTGTAATTATATATAACACCTTGAAAAGAGTCAGTCTGCACGGAGAATAGGCCCCATTTTACTGAAAATACTGCTGTATTTTTATTCAGGTAACATTTAGAAGTTAAGATTTTGTAAATAGTATTTGTACAATGTGATATTTTTACTGTTGCTGTAGAATTTGTACACTTTTTCCAGCTCCAGTTCAACCAGAGGAAGTGTGATCTTTTTTGTTAACTGGTCTGTTCAACTTTTGATATAGCTTTTCTGTTTTTGTGACTTTAAATAACAGTACAAGCTATAGAGGAAATATCAATTACTGTCATTAACAGTAAGTGCTAAAAACACTGACAACAAAGGAAAGAGGTAATAATGGCTACGTTCACACTCCAGGCAAATGTGGCCCAAATCCAATTTTTTTGCCCATATGTGACCAGTATGCCATCTGTTAAAGACAGTTTGAACAGCACAAATCCGATTTTTTCAAATCTGACCCAGGCCACTTTCATATGTGGTCCTAATTCTGATACATAGCTGATATTTTGTAATGCGACTTCAGTCTGAATGACCAAATCACATTTATCTGACCTTTACATCATTGAAATGCCACAAACGTCACAATTCTGTGCCGAGACAAGATGCCTCCATATTTACTTCCATAAACACTACGTCAGGACCTCTTTTGCACATGATGCGGGTCACTTCAGGGTCGCATTCAGTTCATACTCAAAACTGATAGAAGTCGCATTTAATGTGTAATATGAACGAGCACACACACAAAAAAAAATCAGATTTCACCAAAAAATCCAAACTGTGCATTAAGACCTGCTGTCTGAATGTAGTGAATGTTAGAAGAAAGGTCATAACTCAATTAAAAGCCCTGACATTTTTAACACACAATGTGTGCTTCAGCATGCTGAGAAACCTGCAGCGTTTGGAGTTGAAAGACCAGAGTAAGTGGGGCTTCTCTCTGTGAGAGGTGCAGAAAAAAAAAAAAAAGAGCACGCACAGGTTCAGTCCATTGAAGCTTGGTAATAACATCAGATTTTGAAGCATCAGTTGTGAGCTTCAGAATGGTTGCCTTGCTCCACAGTAGAGTAGCTTTTTCTCCCTTCTTGTGAAGCACTTTATTTTTAAAAGGCTTTCACTGACTTTTGCCTTTCTTGACTGGACTGAGTCAAGAAGTCTGTGTGTTCGTCTATTTTTGTCAAGACCAAGGAACTGGTGCTTTGCATGTTCTTAAAACACACCAGGTACATTTACCTTTGACTGTTCCAATGGAGTGTCAGTGGACTCCCGGTGGACAACACTAAAAGAGATGCTCTTTGGCTCTGAGGAAAACATCCAGCTGATGGTAGGTCCACAGTCACTCACAGAAATTGTTATCACACTGTAACAGCTGGATTTGATGAAGAGCTCCCTGGAAGCGTCACCAAACTGCGAAATATCCTCAATGCTAAAAGAGACAGCCATCCTGTGACAAGAACACATCCAATTCAAGATGCATTAAAGCAGCAGTCTTAATACAACTGTCATGAAATGATGCTGAAATATAAACAAATATGAAAAACAGCTCAAGTCAACACTCACGTGACTTCTCCTGACTTGACAAGATTGATTTCTGCATCCTGAACGGTGGGAACATGGTCTTCAGCGTCATCAGGTGTCACATCTCCTGTACCTCTGTAACACAAAAGAAAAGAATAATATGTTGTAAGTAAAGAATACGAGGTTTTTATTTTGTTTAACTCTTCAGTGTCGTTGTTTTTTGCATAATGTTTCTCTGCAGTACAGAGTGGAAACAATGGTGCATATGTCCGACTCTTTACTATGGCGTCAACTTCAGGGTTCAACTGCAGATATACACTATATTGCCAAAAGTATTTGCTCATCCATCCAAATAATCAGAATCAGGTGTTCCAATCACTTCCATGGCCACAGGTGTATAAAATCAAGCACCTAGGCATGCAGACTGCTTTTACAAACATTTGTGAAAGAATGGGTCGCTCTCAGGAGCTCAGTGAATTCCAGTGTGGAACTGTGATAGGATGCCACCTGTGCAACAAATCCAGTTGTGAAATTTCCTCGCTCCTAAATATTCCACAGTCAACTGTCAGCTGTATTATAAGAAAGTGGAAGTGTTTGGGAACGACAGCAACTCAGCCACAAAGTGGTAGGCCACGTAAACTGATGGAACAGGGTCAGCGGATGCTGAGGCGCATAGTGTGAAGAGGTTGCAAACTTTCTGCAGAGTCAATGGCTACAGACCTCCAAACTTCATGTGACCTTCAGATTAGCTCAAGAACAGTGCACAGAGAGCTTCATGGAATGGGTTTCCATGGCCGAGCAGCTGCATCCAAGCCATACATCACCAAGTGCAATGCAAAGCGCCGGATGCAGTGGTGTAAAGCACGCCGCCACTGGACTCTAGAGCAGTGGAGGCGCATTCTCTGAAGTGACAAATCGTGCTTCTCCATCTGGCAATCTGATGGACGGGTCTGGGTTTGGCAGTTGCCAGGAGAACGATACTTGTCGGACCGCATTGTGCCAAGTGTAAAGTTTGGTGGAGGGGGGATTATGGTGTGGGGTTGTTTTTCAGGAGCTGGGCTTGGCCCCTTAGTTCCAGTGAAAGGAACTGGGAATGCTTCAGCATACCAAGACATTTTGGACAATTCCATTCTCCCAACTTTGTGGGAACAGTTTGGAGCTGGTCCCTTCCTCTTCCAACATGACTGTGCACCAGTGCACAAAGCAAGGTCCATAAAGACATGGATGACAGAGTTTGGTGTGGATGAACTGGACTGGCCTGCACAGAGTCCTGACCTCAACCCCATAGAACACCTTTGGGATGAATTAGAGCGGAGACTGAGAGCCAGGCCTTCTGTCCACCATCAGTGTGTGACCTCACAAATGTGCTTCTGGAAGAATGGTCAAAAATTCCCATGAACACACTTATAAAGCCTTGTGGACAACATTCCCAGAAGAGTTGAAGCTGTTATAGCTGCAAAGGGTGGACCGATGTCATATTGAACCCCATAGACTAGGAATGGGATGTCACTGAAATTCATATGCGAGTCAAGGCAGGAGAGCAAATACTTTTGGCAATATAGTGTATGTGCTGCTGCCAATTTAACATGCAGAACAACTTTCCATCACTTATTTTGTTGAAAATTGGCCAAAAAATTTCTCTACATGTAATCAAATATAAGTCAACAGATGGGTAGAAGTCATTTAATGTCACTTTACATTATTCCTGACCAATTGACCGATTGGTGGGGCCCCGCCCCCTTAGTTACTGTTGCTACGTCTGACAAGCTTCCAGAATCTCTCCATAGATTTACATTGAAAATGCGACGCATTGATGAAAAAAAATGTCTGCTACTCTGTGAAATAATGACGTATCTTAGAACTAAACCATGCATTCTATAGAGGAACATTAATGAACTGGTCCTTGAAATCCACAATTCTTATTTATTGTTACACATTCTCTGAAACTCCGGTAAAAGATGACTGTCATGGCATGGGCAGCTGTATCTTCAAGTGTCAGTGATGCTTTCTGGAGTAATAGCTCCAAGATTTCATGAAGATCAAGGGAGAAGGGACTGCAATATGCAGCTGAGAGTTGCATCCCCAACATCAGCTTCAGAAAGGATGGAGACATAACTCTGATCGAGGCAAAAGCATACCGGTCCCAAATGAAACAGGAGAAGTCCCATGATTTGTATATCAAATGCAATCAGCAAACCCTTCTGGACCAGTCCTGCTCTTGCACTGCTAGGGAAGATTTTCTGTGAATCATAATTGTGTTTGTTGTAACTGAAAAGCTGTAGCATCCTCATTAGGCAATGTGATATCATGACTTGTGTAAATACATAACAGTTTTAATTGACGTGTTATCTGTATGCATTATAAACTTTCTGTGTGTATGTTCACGCCATGTGAAATACCATGCAGGGTTGAATAACAAGCAAAAGGTCAAAAATGTGCTAGGTATAGCACGCCAAATGCCATAAGAACTGGTGTGACATACAACGCAATTTCATGGAATCAGTCTCTCAAAGTACAAATGACAATAAATACTATGATAAGCTAAATGGTAGCTACTACGAACAATGCTAGCTGTTAGTAACATGGTTCAAAGATGTTGATGGTGGGGTCTGCCACAATGTTTAATCAACACAAGACATCTCTGTGGTTGAGTTTTAGGCTTTGGGAATGGGTGAAAGAAGATGTCCTTCCAAACGTTCAGGATATCTGCTATCGGAATCACAGGTTCCATAGGCAAACTGCTTCAACATTTTGTTCAATGCTAATTGTTTATTGGAGGTTCCGCTCCCTAGTAACGGTTGCTAACATAGGATTGGACGAGGACCATTTTAGGGTGGAGTTCTGCGATCAGTCAATTGTCATCACATTTGTGAAAACGGGGAAGTACAACACTTCCCAATTTCCAACTTCCCAAAAGATAAAGTTATAGAAAGTCACCACCCATTAATATACAATATGTAGTATCTTACTTATTCCAACTAGTGAACCAGTAAAGTACATTTAAGTCCCTCCTCCACTGAAAAACAGTTTTGGGGTTTCGTCTTTGCTCGTCTCTGCACTGAATGATTTCATACATAAACTATTTTCACATAAAATCTAGTTTAATATATGGCTCAGCAATAAGGCAGAAAATATTATCAGAATATTAACCGTATCAATATAAATGTTGCCAGTTGGAACAATATCCTGATAATGCCTGAAAGTGGGTTATTTATATTGGGGAAGAATCCTCTCCTCATTATCTTCAGAGTGTAATGAGAGATATGCTATTATATGTGAAAAATAAATGTAAAGTTTTTAAACAATGTTTGTGGCAATTTGAGCATAGGTTCATGAATGTACAAGGTGTGCTTCAATGTCATATTTTATTAATGTTCAAAACAATGGATATTTTAAGGCTGTTTTATTACCAAGCCCTTGGTGAGTGCAGTGAGACATGCAGGATTTGTGGTATATTTGGCACTCTCAGTAATATATGCAGCAACATAAGAACGACGGTGGAACCTAGAATGCTGAAATCATCACTGCTCATACACTGAAAACAGACTTTTAAGAGCAAAGGAAACCTCAACAGTGTCACCAGTTTGACTTTGGACATGATCCTGCTGGAGCTGTTTATCAATTTTTTAAAGAATTCACTCAACCATTTTTCTGTGAAAACATTAAAATTATTTTTTGTTACATGTATCAATAAAATGTAACAAAACATTACAATGCAAACTGTCAAGTGAAAATACTGAAGTCGGCAGTGGTTCTCAGCCACTATCAGCCAAAATTGTTGAGAAATGCTGGACTTATAACTACTTGATATCAGCAGAAATGTTGAGATGTTCCCTGGTTGACTGGAGCTAAAATCTAAGAAACCAGACCAAAACAGGGGGATCTGCATGAGTTAAAAAAATAGGCCCAAGGGTCCTGTAGCTCACTGGTAAGTGATATCACAAATTAATAACAAGTTGAATTTGCAAGGTTGTTGCTATGTTCGAGTCCTGTGATGTTGATGCAGGAGATCAATCTTCTAATAGAAGTGGGTGGTACTTTCACTGGAGGAGAACTCAACTAATTAAATCAAAGTCCATATATAACTTCCTATCAGTGCTCAACAGTAACTATAGCGATATCTGTAACCATTTCCATGTTATAAGCCATCAGAATATGGACCATTATAAGTAAAGGTAAATTTTGAATATTTCAAACATTCTGCAAAAATTTAAAAATCTAATTTTCTAATTCTGCCCTAAGGAAGACATAAAAAACATAAAAACATTTAAAAAAAAATTGAAATGAATCAGACCAGTAGTTTCAGAGAAGAAGATTGTTGAAATGTAGACATTGGTGATCTTGAGTTTGACCCTTCAAGGTCACTCAAGGTCAAAGGTCATGGACGCAAAAGAAAGTCCATATATGACTTCCTCTCAAACCTCAGTAGTAACTATACTGATATCTGTAATCATTTCCATTTTATAAGCCATTAAAATATGGTCCATTTTCTGACCAGTAGTTTCATCAGAGAAGACGCTTGAAGAAATTGCTAACGAAGACAATGATGAGGAAGACAATGATGATGAAGACAACGATGACAAAGAGGACAGCACCTTCACCATAGCTCATGGTCTATCGGTCGGTGAGCTAAAAGGACGTACAGAGTCCAAAAGGTCTGGGTATGTAGTCGGTCTGAGCTCAGACCTGTTTAATGATGTATTTGTCTGTTTTGTCACAAATAAACTCTTTTTGTATCACATTTGGTCAGTTTTGACTGATTTTTCAGAGATTCCAGATGTGTTTTTTGACATACAAGTAGCTGTCTCTCTCTTTACTTATTTTTTTCTCTGAACTATAGCATATTAACAGATGAACACCAATTACTCATTCATGCAGGGTTATGTCAAGGTATGAGCGTGATTCTGTCCTACTGTCTCCCAAAGTGTCCCGCTGAGACAGGTCTGCTCTTCAACCCTCAGTTCTGTCTGTCTCTAAATGTTAAACTCACATATTGAGTATTCCAGGCCGTCTGTCCTGCTCTCCCTCTAAGGAGCCTCCTGTGGTCTGGGAGGTGGTGTCACTGTCATAGACGCCATTCACTTCTTCTTCTGTGATGATGTCAAACGCTCCGTCATCAGACTTGCTGCTGGGGTCTGAAACTAGAAGAAACACCTACATTTTAACTAACAACAACCGACCAAGAAAACTGCTTCACAGAAACACAGCAAACCTCTGTGATCTTGTTGAAAGTTGGACAATACAAAGTATGTATGTCTCTCTCTCTCTCTCTCTCTCTCTCTCTCTATACATATATATATATATATATATATATATGTATATATATATACACACATATATATATATATATATATATACATATATATATACATATATATTTAATGTTCATGCAAATAGAAAAAAAAAATATTTTGACAATATGTTTGAATGACTGGAGAGCTTCTTGCTCTGAAAGGAAATGTCACCATTTTCCCTTTTGTATATTGAAAGAATTTTATGACTAAAGTTTTGTTGTTGTTCCTCAATAGTAGAAAGTCTGCCTTTTCAGTTCTGCTTGAAAGTTCCTACTTAATGTAGAGAAAGTCAAATGATTACTGAAGTTAATGCAGTAAAAAGGTCACAGAACTACCATGGAAATAATTCTGACAGTTTTAATATGTAGTTCCATCCAAATATGAGTCTTACCTGTTACCCTGGGGGTGGGTTTATAAGGGGCTGGCTGAGGGGGGGGCTGAGGTCCAGCTCCAGGTGGAGGAGACTGGATGTCTGAAGGACTCAGCTCTGCTTCTGTGAACCTCTCCACCACGGCGCTGTGTTGGCTGTAACAGTCCCTGCAACAGCGTTCTTTCTTCCCACTGTGTTTGGTCATCACAAAGTTGTTGCTGCAGTAGTAGCAGAAGATGCGACCACAAAGCCTAGAGAAAGCAATAGTAGACCAAAGAACATAACAGTCAGTCAGTCATTTTCTGAACCGCTTTATCCTTGAGAGGGTCACAGGGGTGCTGGAGCCTATCCCAGCTAACTATGGGTGAAGGCGGGTACACCCTGGATGAACCTATTAATGCATGTCTTTGGATGGTGGGAAGAAACTGGAGTACCCAAGGAGAACATGCAAACTCCACACAGAAGGATCCCTGGTGTTGGAATCGAACCCAGGACCTTCTTGCTGTGAGGCCAAAGTGCTAACCACTGCACCACTGTGCCACCCAGAGTATAATGGTAAATAACATTTTTACAAAAGGGCAGACTCTTCATCTTTAAAGGATTGTAGGTGCAGATTTGAGAAGACAGTGACATTTATAAAACCATGTACAAATCCCCAGTGGTGACACAGTTGAAAGCCCACCTGCAGTGATGTCTGCGCAGCCACCAGGTGAACTGGCCCTGACAGCCAAGGCAGTGAGTGGCCTCTTTATCCACCAACCACCAGCGTTCCTCAGCTCGAAGTTTCTGCTCAAACTCCAGAGCATCCGTCTTTTGCCACAGGGCATCTTTATCCCTGTTATGAACAAAAATTAAAAAGGGTTGTAAGTTTAGTGTCATTTAGTGTACTCCTGGCTCAACATTTTTTAGCTCAGAAGATTTTAGAGTTAATTTTCAGAAAATGGAGAAAAGTTACTTTTTTCCAGTTAGAAATAAAAATGTTCTGTACTAATCATTCAAAGCTTTTGTACTGGCAGATGTCAACAGGCTTTGTTTTAAGACTATGTGGTAACTTCACTTCTATTAACATTAGGCCTGTCCCAATTATTAAATTATCTCTATATCTCAATTACTGGCATTAAATGCAATTATGCTGCATAATTGCTGTGATCATCTCCATTCAGTTATATAAACAGCTGGATAAGTATCCCCCTGTAACACATAATAATTTCCCTAGGGATTAATAAAGTTTTGTGATTCTGATATATCCACATGAATGTCAATTATAAGTGCTTTAGCAGTGCAATATTCTTAGTATACTTCAGGTATTTTCATTGTTTACAAATCTAAAAAGAAGATTTACAGAGTTTAATGCCATTAAATGGCTATTTTCAAAAGATACAAAGAGGCTGTAAATAAACTCGTCAATACTGAAATGAACAAATAGTACAATTATTTTATCAATTATTTCAATGACAATATGTCATCCACCACAACTCCATTATCACGACGACCACAACTATGGCACCATATTACACTTTGTATGTTCCTTCCTAGGGACTGAAGATGGAAAACAGAAATGACCAAATACATTCTGGTAAGAACTATTCAAGTAACTGTAATGACCTAAACTACTTTCATGCAGCTTCAGGCTTATATCTTTGCACTTCAGAATATGAAAATGTATCATTTAATACTGATACATGCCCTCTACATACAACCTATTATTGTGAAGTAGCAACATGTCAACAAAGGAAGCTGATAAAACTGATGGAGACATGCAATTAAATGGGCACATCCCAAGGGTGTTAAATGAATCGCTGTATTGGTATTTAATCTCTTGCAGAGTATGAAAGCTTTGTGACATGTTAGACAATCTTGGTTGGTGAATGTATTACAGAAGAGTAAAGAGCAGAAGTGTCTCTCCTGACGTACTTGTCCTCATGTCATCCTGTTACCTGCACTGTTGGCACTCTCTTCTCTGTTAAAGTCTTTCTTTTAGATGTGTTCTCATTAAATTATCCCACCTTTCAAAGACATCACTGTCAAACATCGCTGTCAGTTAGAGAACATCTTTCACTGGTACTAAAGAACACATTTAAAACGCACACACCTCAGTAGGACTATCAAAGAACAGGTGATCACACTTATACTAACAAGTCAGAAATGCCAAAGGTGACAGTGAACTTAAACTTTATTATTATTATTATTATTATTATTATTATTATATCTTCTACGTGTTGCAATCAACAGCCTTAGTATCACTTTGCCACCTTTATCAGTGACAGGTCATACCTAATAAGCTCGATGAGCCGCTCCTCCAGGGTGCTTTTGGTTCTGTTGAGGTCATCAATCTCTGCAGACATCGTCAGATACTGACTTTGCTTGTCGGCTTCTGCTGCTCTCAGTTTCTGGCTCAATTCCTCACAAAGGTTTTGTGCAGCCAAGTGTGAATCTTTAGCACTGAACAAAGTAAATCAAAGATAAATACATAAGAAGCTTTTTTTTTGTTCATGTAATAAAATGACCTTCAATGGTATCACTGGTTGTGCACAGACCTGCTAGCTGCATGTTGTAGCTGCTGAATCTTGCTCTCATTCTCACGAATAGTGGCTTCTGTCTTTGTGATGTGAGCATCTTTTTCACCAGTTAACTGCAAGTACTGCTCATTCACAGCCTTTAAAGAACAGAAAACGTACAAAAACATCCATCAGTACAAATACTTTTAGTTGTTGCTCTATCATTATTAAATTCTTCCTAATTCACTGCAACACCAGTACATAAAATTCAGTAATATTGTACTTACAAAATAAAAAGTACCTGCAATGTGTCAAAATTGATCTGGTGATGCCCATTGCAATAAAAATATATGGAATGTGGAACATCTCATTGAGAAACAGCAATAATTTGGACTAGACCAACAAAACTACTTTGTGAAATCAACAAAAACCAAATCCTGTATAAATAAACACTTCAAACTGTGGAGGCCAATTCCAATCTCAAAGCAATTTAACAGAGCTAATAAGTGGAAAAGGAGCAGCGCAGTCTGATTATTTAGCCCCTGCTGTTGCTTCTGCAATTAAAAATAAACTGCTCTAGTGATCAATGTGCCTCCTTATCTCCAGAAAAGAGAAAGGCAAAATCAATAATCTACTTCTACTGAAATGATCGAATGGATGTATGCACAAAATGAATACACAGACTCCCTGCTCTGAGCCCCATGTGGTTTCTTTGTCTAAATTTATTCTGCAATGAATGAAATACATGCTATGCAGAAGGTGCTGCACTGATGGTCTCTATGTATCATCCATATTCACTTAATTATAGACGTCCATTTTCTACTCTGTTCTACTCAACACCTCTTTGCCTGATCATGATGCAACCACAAAAATTAATTTCCAATATTAATACAGACCTCGATCTCAGACACTTTGGCCCGTAAGGTAGACACGTTCGTCAGCTCCTCCTGCAGCTGGGATTTCACCAGGTCAAGCTGTTCATTCATAGCCTGAAAAACGGGAGTACCATGGGAATAAAATGAACATTAAAAATAAAACTATATATGAAGGTTCTAACATATTTTTATAACCAATTTTCTGTGACTTTTTCAAGAACTGAGAAGGTAAAGTCCACCACCGTTCACAACATTTAAGCACATGAACAGAGGGAACTTTTCTTCTAATTAAGTTGGTGATTATTTTCATCTTCACTTCAAATAGAAAAACCAACAGAGTATTTATAAGAATTGTAAAAATATAGATCCAAGCGTATTTTTACTCAAATAGAAACAAGTCAATGTATCACCTAAACCCTCTGGAAACCTAAAAAAAAAAAACCTGATGTCTACAGCATTTTTGAAATCTAATTTTATAGGTTTTGTGATTTTCCTTACAAAAATAATATAGTGAAGACAATTTTGGAAAATATCAGCTTTAATCTCCTAAGACCCAGCTATGGGTTTTCTGTCCACATTTGTGGACAAGAGTTTCACAACTTTATACAAAAAAAACAGAAAAGAAAGCTGTCCACCACAAAGGACATTCCATAAAAATTTTAAAAACTGCATCTGAAAAAACTGTTGCATCATAATGTTTCCAATATAGGCACTTATTTAATAAAAAACAAAAAAAGCTTGTACTTTGCTGTCATTTCCTGGGTCTCAGGAGGTTAAATTGTGGCTATATCAGGATATGTGAAGACCTTGCCTTTGAATTCATTTGCACTACTTCTAAAGCACTGTAATTTATTTCAGTGAAATGTGAATCTCAGCAAAGTTAATTTTGAAGCCCCCCAAAATGTATGTATGTGGTCTGAATTTCTCAGTTTCATTAATGTTGTTCAGTAGCATAGGCTGCATTCACCTTATTTTTAATATTTTAAACTGATTTATTTTTATGTTTTATTTATTTGATTATATTTAGGGATGCACCGATACGACTTTTTTCCAGACCGAGTACGAGTACGAGTACTTACATTTGAGTACTTGCTGATACCGAGTACCAATACAAGTGCTTAATAATCCCATTCCAGTTCTTAGTTCCTTTTGTAAATGTGCTTTATTGTCTTTGTCATTAGTCTGACAGGAACAAAGTGCTGCTACTGACATTTAATGTGTTGGAATGAGCATATCTCAATTAATCCACCAGGGGGCGCCACTCTTAACCATACTGGACAAATACCATGAAGAGGACTAAAGTTTTTTGAGAAGAAGAAAGTCAGTAATAACAAACATGGAGACAACAGAGGCAACACTAATGTGATACTAATATTGCAGCGTTTTCGCAAAAGCTTCAGCGGGTAGGGAAAAGATAAATGAGCGATAAGTTTCGTTTTCACTTCCGCTGGCGGCGGTCTGCACCGCTCCGTACCCCCGGCCCAGCCCTGGGTAGTTGTCATAAATCTGTCAGTAGTTTTTCTCTAACTCCAACAGTCGCTCTTTGAACAGATCCTCTACCTCCTCGGTTCCCGCTGGTATTCTCCATTTGGGTAAGCATCCGCCTGCACCTGGAAAACGGATGGAATGTACGCAGAGGACGGACGGAATTCTCCATCCTATCTGTCTGTGTCTTTAACGTTACTTGCAGTCAGCATTACTTTTATCACCGTCATTTATTTTGAAAAATCTCCACACTCTTCACACTCCCCACACATTATTCCACTGCCGTGTACCTGCTGCACTTAACTGTGAATGTCACACTGCTGTAAGTGGTATCGGTGCATTTGTATTGGGTTACTTTTACGAGTACGAATACGAGTACACACACAGAGTATCGGAGCCGATCCCTGATACTGGTACTGGATTGGTGCATCCCTAATTATATTGTTGACATCTCACTTACACCCCTTGACTTTTCTAAAACTTTTTATGTTACTGGCTTTCTGACTACTCCTGGCTAAGAAAATGAGATGTTATATTTTCCTGACTTTTCCAGGTATTTAATGACCAAGGGGACCTTGATACACCAACACAAAATCTGTATAAATCAGATCTTAAGTTGGACATAGTAGATGATAAACAAATTCTGTCCTGCTCACCTTCATCTGGGCTTGATAATTCATGCTCTCTGAGCTCATCTGGAACTTAACCGCGTCCATCTCCTCTCGGCTTGAATTCTTGAGACTCTGTGTTTGGCTCTTGGCTTTTTCCAACTGTTCCTGCAGCTCCATAATATTCCCTGGAAGCGTCTCCATCTGTGTCAGCTCTTCTCTTAGTCTTTTATTCTCCTGTTGTAGTTCTGCCATGCGCAGTTCAAGAAGTTCAGTCTCCTTCTCCAGCTCCTCAATTCTGGCGGCGTCTTCTGCCCAATGCGCTGTGGCCTCCTCCTTTTCAGTGCTCAGTTTACAGATTGTGATCCCTAGCTCTGCCATCTCTGTGTTGGCCCGGTGCAGACCCTCACGGGTCTCGCTGTTCTCAATGCTCAGGCGGTTATTTTCTGCCTTTAGGTTGGACAGTTCATCTCGAACAGCGGCCAAAGTGATAGCCAACTCTGCGCTGGCAGTTCCTTCTCTGTTAAGCTGTACAATCAGCTCCTCTTCTTTCTTTTTGCACTCCATCAGCTCTGCTACCTGCTTCTGATTTAGTGCCTCAGTATGGGCTTTAAGCTGCTCAGTCAGAGTCCTGAGTTCATCTCTCTGGGCCTCTGTCACCTCAAGCTGAGCTTGGGCCTTGAGCTTTTCTTCCTCAAGTCTCTGTACCTGCACTCTGTGGTCCAGGACCTCTGTCTGGAGCCTGGCTACTTCTTTCATGCTCACCTCCAACTGGCTTTCGACCACTATCAGTTTACCAGCGACTTCCTGGTTCTCCTTAGCTTGGGCAGAGTTCCTTTCAAGCTGAGATTTTTCCATCGCCTGTTTCTCACAGGTAACCCGTTCAATCACTTCTGTCTGTTTAGCACAGGTTGCTTCTGCGTCAGTCTTGGCTTTTTTAAGTTCCTTCTCTTTGGCCTCCAGATCTTGTAGCCTTGACTGGAGTTCGGTAATGCTCTTCTCTTTGCTTTCTATCTCCGACTCCTTTGTTTGGAGCTGATCCTGAAGGCTTTGCTCATTCTTCCGTGAGGTTCCCAAGTTCTTCTCCAACTCTCCAATCTGCCCATGGACGCTCTTCAGGTCAGCTTGCATGCGGCCAAGAGCAGCTTTTACAGTATCTTGCTCCTCTCTTAGACTCTGATTCTCCTGCTCGAGCCGCTTTGCTGTGGCCTCTGAGACCTTTGTGGCCATTGTTGCTCGCTGCAGACTCTCATCCAGCTTACGATTCTCTTCTCGTAACTTTGTCTCTTTTTCATCCACTGTAATTTTTGTATCGTCCAGCTGGCCTCGAAGTTGTTTCTCAGAGGCCCTTAAAGTTGCTAGTTCAGCCTCCAGCACTGTTCTGTTTTCTACCATCTCCTTCTTCAGCTCCTCGTTTCTCTTCACTGTGCTCAGCAGCTTCTCATTTAATTCCATTAAACTGCCACACTGTACCTTGTAGTCTTCGATCTTCATCGCCTGTTCTTTGACACTGTCCTCCAGTTCAGTCAAGGTAGTGGTTAGTTTGTCCCGCTCTGTGATCAGGCCTTGGTTCTTGGTTTGCAGCTCCTGTACCATCTTGCTGCTGGAGGTTAGCTCTGCCTCCTTTCTGTCAAGGTGCACTTTAAGTTCAGTAACTTTTGCTCCTAAAGACTCTTGTAAGCCATCAACATTCTTCTGCATTTCATCTTTGTCCTCCTGGGCCCTCCTCTTTACCTCCTCCACCTCCTTCTCCCTTTCCTCCACAGATTTTTGGAGGTCCTGTAGCTGTCTTTGTAGATTGCAGGCCTCCTTCTCTCTTAAAGTCAAGGCCCCTTGCATCTTATCTAGAGCACTCTGCTGTTCTTCCACTTGAGCTTCCAACCTGGCCTTCTCCTCAGCTGCAGATGTAACTATTCTTTCCAATTTGGTCTCCCCATCCTTTGCAGCTGCCTCCTTCACTCTCAGCTCCTCCTCCAGCCTTTCTGCCTGCCTCTTCTTCTCTTCTACCTCAGCTACAGCTTCCATCTTCCCTTTTTCTGCCTCTTTCAATTTGTCCAGCAACTCATGTATCTTTTGTGCTGAATCAAAGTAACTTGCCGCCTGTTGGCCCTTCTCATTCAAAACCCCATCCAACTTGGCCAGAAGCTCAATGTTCTTCCCCTCAGCTACAGCCAACTTCTCCTGGAGGAGCTGTTGTTCAGCCTCCCTGGCTTTTTCTCCAGTCCTAAGTGCTGTCAACTCTTTTGACAGGGCCTCCTCTCTGCCCTGTAGTGCTTCGAGTTCTCCTTGCAATCCTTGTTGCTCCTCCTGGGCAGCAAGTGACACATCCAGTTGTCTCTGGAGCTCCACCACAACCCCCCGGAGCTCACCAGCCTCCTCGCCCAGCTGCTGCATCTTATCTAGGAGCTCTCGATGTTTCAGCTCAGACTGGTCCAGCTCCAGACGGAGGTCTTCAATTGTGCTTGCATCCTCACTGCATGGAGGCAGAGACTCATTGAGATCATTCAGCAGACTCTGACCATAGTCTGGACTACAAGGGAACTCGGGTGCTTGCTGCGTGGATGTAAGAGAAATCAGAGAAGAAGATCAGACACACAGGAAGAAACATGTATTTGTAAAAATTTGAGTAAAATATACATGAAGAAAATGTTGCTGAAACACAGATTCTGAAACTGTGCCCCTTTTGTCAAAACTAAAAAAAAAAAAAAATCAAACACATATACAAAAAATATAACACTTTTTTCCCCAAACTATGTAAACTATAAAAATAGGACCGATGTCCCTGTATCTCACCGGGATGTTCTATCAAGAATCAATAACAAGTTGAATTTGTGAGGTTGTCAGGTTCTGCCGCTATGTTAGAGTCCTGTGGTCTGGATGCAGGAGATCAATCTCCCAATAGAAGTGGGTGGTACTTTCACTGGAGGAGAACTCAACTAATTAAATCAAAGTCCATATATGACTTCCTATCAGTGCCCAATAGTAACTATATTGATATCTGTAACCATTTCCATTTTATAAGCCATCAAAATGTGACCCATTATAAGTAAAGGCACATTTTTAATATTTCAGAAATTCATTCAAAAAATTCAAAAATCTAAACAAATTTTGTAGACATTGTCCCAAGGAAGCTACATACAAAATTTTAAATGAATCCGATAGTTTTGTCGCAGAAGATGTTTGAAGAAATTGCTAACGAAGACAATGGACACAGAGTTTTCACAAGAGCCGATGGCTCTAAACTAAAAAAAAATTTGCTTTGTCAACAGGAAAACAAATAATTGTGTTTGTTGTAAATAGTTGTACCTTCAGCACTCTTAATACTCTTCATCAAAATCCTCTATTTCTGACCTTCTCTCCAAAACATCAACAAGCACCTAAATCCTGTTTATAGTGTTTGAGATGAGATTTATGTGATATTTTAAGTTAGAGGTTTTTTCTTTTAATTTTACTGACAGTATTTTGGGTTAGGGTTAGGGTAAGCCACAAAACAGTGTTTTATTTTTGAAAGTGGGTCTAATGTAGGTCTGTTTCTAGCTAGTGGCAGGTGTGTTTTAGAAATTATGGTTTATCATATCTGGCTAGTACTTAGACCATATGAGTTTGTGGTATGTCGGTTACCTGGGAGTACGTGCTGGCCAAACTATTAATGCTGGAACTGCGACTAGGTGGTTTCCACATGTGGGCAGGGGAGTTGGCACTTCCCAGTGTCCTCCTGTTGATCAAAAGAGAATGCTGACACTGAAACATGTAAATATCCAGTAAATTACTACAAACCTGGTGCAAACAACAGCTATATTTGTATACACTTACATTTGTGATCACTTTTAATGTCTTCTTTTATGTATCATAGTTTCAATGTGTTATAAATGTTTTGTTTTTGTTTTTTTTCGAGGTTATGGTTATTGTTGTTTTTTTTACCTTGCAAAAGTGGGCCAGGAGGCATCAAGGTCATGTCCTCTGGAACTCACATCAAACTGGACTTCATTAAGTTCATACAGGTGATTGACAATATCCACACTGAGATGGGGCTTCAGAAAAGGGCTTCTTGCATAGTACCAGTCACTGTGGAATGAGACATGAGGGAAAGGTCACAAAGGAAGGACAAAGCAGGAAGAGCAGAAACAATAATGGAGCCTACAGACAATAACACAAACATCAGCACAAAAAACTATAGTTATTGTTGTAAATATTGTTGTAAGTGAAACAATTTATTGAATGTTAATATACTGCAAACAACTGGGAAATGAGGAACCTAAAGTGAAAATTTGCTTTACTGTGAAAGGGGAAGCTTCACCACAATGAACACTGGAGTTCACACACACGCACACACACCTATACATACACACAAACACACACACACACACACACACACACACACACACACTCAAAGGTTCAGCCCATTTCTGATAAAAACTTACAAATAAATGTTTTGGTAAAGTGCTACATTGCAAAAGAAGTGCTTCTAATTTTCCAATCACTTCACTTGCACATTACCAAAATCCACTTAATGTCAAAAGCAGAAGTTTGTTCTTTTAATGGACCTTAATGGTTCTATTAAACCCTCACAGGTTTACCTAGTCACTCTCTGATTCATCAGGCACTGCTGCAGAGTGTCAGCCAGACGCTGATGTACGAGAGAGTAGCGGATAAATGCCCGTCCTTTCCCCAGAGATGTCTTCAACTGTCAAAGAAAATACAGACATCATTTAAAACAAACCTTTATCTACTTTTTACTTAATTCTGATAACTACTCTTGTAATCTAGGGATATCTTGTAACCCATAATGCACATAACACAGACATTTTTTGTAACACACTCATTTTAGAATAACTAATGGATTGGTACTGACATAAAAAAAATTCTAATTTCACAATAGTAATGAGGACAGAAATTAACAAATTAACCGTTATTTGGAAAAAGATACAAATATACCTTTTGTCCTCTGTTGTCTGCTATGAGACAATATGTAATTGATAGAGCCACCAAGCTCTAAAATGTGCTTTATGAATGTAAATAGTTTCTGGTGTTCGATATTTATTACCCCTCAGTGTTTCAGTCGTCTCATGATCAGTAAGAGTAATTATGGAGTTAAACAGCTAGCTTACAAGTTACCTGCTAATTGGTGTCACTCTGAAAAACAACATTTACCTCAGCAATAGATTTGACAAAGCGGATCCCATCATTGGCTCCTTTGATCTTGGCCAGACAATCTATGAAGTAATCCCAGTAATCCTTCTTTGTCCCGAGAAATGTGGTCTTTTCCTTTTGGTCAAACTGAAACATGGAATCAGTTGGAATCAATATTAGCACACTGTTACAGTTTACTAACATAATTTGCAAGAACAGATATTAAATTTTTCTAGTAGGTGTTATCTTTTCTTTATGGAACAGATTACTTATTCATACATTCACATTACAGTCACATCTTCACAGAGTAACTGAGGAAAGGGAGTAAAACCCACCTGTAGCAGGTATTCCAGTTTGTAGGAGAATTTGTGCAGGTTGGTGCTGTCATCTGTGATTGGCTCCCCATTTTCTCTGTACTCCTTCGCGAGTTCTGCAACAGCCTCTGAAATACACAAAATCAAACTGAGCTCAATGATGAACATTCAAGATCAGGAACAAGAACAAAGTTTTATACTCCACAAACTACATGAGACAGAATAACCTTGTAAATACACAACACACAGTATCTGTTAAATGCATTTAGCCAGAGGACGGACGGACGGACGGACGGACGGACGGACGGACGGACGGACGGACGGACGGACGGACGGACGGACGGACGGACGGACGGACAGACAGACAGACAGACAGACAGACAGACAGACAGACAGACAGACAGACAGACAGACAGACAGACAGACAGACAGACAGACAGACAGACAGACAGATAGATAGATAGATAGATAGATAGATAGATAGATAGATAGATAGATAGATAGATAGATAGATAGATAGATAGATAGGCTTTATTTCAGACTCATGGTCCACATTAAAAAGCAAACAGATAAATACAAACACAATAAAAAACACCAAAAAAACCTCTATACTTTCAAGTATAGAGCAGATCTTCTTAAAACTAGGACCAGGCCATATCTCTATTGAATGTATTGTGCCTGAACGTTACCTATTCTAAATGGGACAGAGTAAATGACTATCAAATTGTCAAATCATTTTTTGAAAACTGGCAGCATGAGGTAATGTGCATTTAAGCACACTGAAGTGATTATTTAGAAACAGTCAGCACCAGTCTTTGGTTGGTTCATTCTAATATACAGGAGTGTCTGTAACTTAACTGCCACTGTAAAGTCATTGTTGTGACATCATGCATGGCATTGGCTAACAACTAAAAATTGAACCCACTTCAGAAAAAAAGGTGTAATTTATATTGTGCACCACCATGTAAGGAAAATATATTGATATATGAATTTTATCATTACTGCCTAACCATTACTTAAAGTGTCTATAGTTGTGAAGATGCAGATTACAGCCAAATGAATATCCCAAGACCTACAATTACAGCAAAAGCAGAGCTGGGTGATCTCACAGTCTTAGATAATGATCACTCTTTATTCAACAGATGATCTACTTCTTAAAGAGATCAAGCAGATCACTTCATAAGATATTTATCAGTTAAACCAATATTTACTAGTGCTGTCAAAACAGCTAACTTTGTTTCAAATGGCTCATTTATGAGCGTAATTACAGTATTTTTTGTATAATATTTGAGTGTTCCAAATAGAAATTGCATTGACCTTATGGGTTTGTAGCATTACCCTCACTACCACAGTTCACTAGGCTAGTGAGTTTATTTCAGTGTGTTTTTAGCATCTATATACATCAAAGTGTTTGGGATTTGTATATGCTGACTTGAAGAGACTGTGTTGGTTTGCTAAAAAAATAACGATGAACTCAGACATGCACTAATTCTGACTTGGATAGATGCTTTAGAGCAGGGGTGGCCAACCCTGGTCCTGGAGAGCCACTATCCTGCATGTTTTAGATGTTTCCCTCTTCCAGCATACCTGACAGTTGTTATCAGGCTTCTGCAGAGCTTGATGATAGGCTTATAATTTGAATCAGGTGTGTTAGAAGAGGGATCCATCTAAAACATGCAGGATAGTAGCTCTCCAGGACCAGGGTTGGTCACCCCTGCTTTAGAGTGTAAAAAGTGCAGGTGATTATAAAACAGTGGTGGATGGAAACCCTGTAGCTGTCAGTGATGTATGTACAGGTACAAGAAAATGTCAATTAATGTTTCATTCATCCGAGTATTAAGTCAAATAAATAGTCGGCAAATATATTTCACACAGCCTCTCACTCCACAAACCAGAGGAAAACTGGATATAGTTTGGGCACAACTGACCTACATTTTAGAAAATATGAGAAAATTGTGATTTACATTGTCGATCATGATTCTGCCCCAAAATACTATCATTTGATGTTCTGGCACAACTGCCCAGTCTTAATTGAAACTGATTGTTTCAACCAGTGTGTTTTTTTCTTTCTAGCCTTCTTATTTAAGGTTCAGTTAGTTAGGATGTTAACTCTGGTCATAGCAGATGATGGTAATTCACTTTAACACAGGATGCCACCTGCAATGAAATATAGAAAAGAATAAGAGGAAGTCTATTTGGAGCTATTGTAGAAACACAGTGGTGCAACACGGTGAGACTCTGTGAACAGCAGCACCATTTCCACTGTAGATATAAACAGGTCATTCTAAAGTACCAAAATTAATATTATGAATTAAAAAGTCATTAAAATAGAAGTATGCAAAGTACTCCACGTCTGTCATTAGATTTTACAAAATACCCTAAAATGTTACACATGGAGCCTTTGAGGCATTATGGTTACCACTGGTGCCAGGATCACAGACAACAGTAAAGTAAAAAGCAAAATAAGCAGATCTTTTGTTAAGACCTAAGATAAGGCTCTTGGTTGGAAAACATCTAGAAAGATATGCATTCCACTTTGCCAATTTAAAAAATTTAGTAAATTTTGGACACAAACACAAGCTGGAAAGCTCACAATCAAGCATGGTCTCTAAAACTCCAACACCTTGTTTACTGTTTTTTTCTAAGCCATCGTGTGCTTTCAGAACTTGCCTCGTATCCATCGTAAAAACTGGAAGGACACGTGTGATGGGTGTCGCCTCATCAACAACTCTGTGTCGCGCTGCATGCTCAATGAGGCTTTTCCCACACCCTTTTTTACAAGCACATGAGGTCAGATTCACAGTTCCCCAAGTGATTTCAAGGCAGGTCCAATAATTCCAGGTGTAAAGACTATGCCGAGACTCGACACAAAGCTCTACCATGGCATCATTGCACAGGTTTCTAACTCTTCTTTCTCCTCTCTTCAGTCACATCATGTCAGCCACCAACTGCCTGCTGCCAGTCTATTCACATGCAGATACGTACACACATAAAGTTAGCATACCATGCAGATCTCGGATAATCCTCTGGAGTTGGCTTTCCCCCACTGTAGCCCCCGCAGCCATGGCCCCACCACTCTCCCTGGCAACCAGGGTTCACAGGGTCACATCCAGTCTGCTGAATCAGAGAATCAGAATCACACAGGAACAAATGACATGAATGGACAAGCGTACAAGCATTACCTCTCATGGCCACATAAGGGTCTATATGTAAATGATTAGATAATGTGTAGATTGCACACTTACATAAAATGGCACCCTGAAAACAAAATGACTGTCTGATGTACATAAAATCATTGATCACATAGTTAAAATAACAAATTTTAACTTAAGTGCTTCAACTTTTTCTCAGCTTTTATGTTACTAATTCTATGACACACTTCCAAACAAAACAAAAACAACAGTACATTCCCAATTAACTTCAGTAATTAAATATTGTGACCAGACATGTAAAATCCAGGCTTTCCATTTATTGAGCAAATATTATAAGCTAAAACCCCGTCTCTTGAACTACGTGTGCACATACATCTAGAAAGAGCTGAGATATTATTGCTGGTTTGTATAAGTAATAGCATAATCCATGATTATTATCCATTGTTTAGCTAACAGCTACGGTTAGCTTAGGTAAAAGTACTTGGGTTTCAACAGATCGAAAACTTAGTTAAACAGTTTTCAACATTAGCTACCTATTAACAGTATCAACATGTTATCTTAGACTATAAGGAAAAAAAATAAACAAAGTTCAATCTTTTCTAAACTACTTTGTGTCCTTTGAGCCTTTCTCAGTGACGTTATTTTTAGCTTTGACACAGTTAGTCTTTGAGTCATCTTGAAAATGACCACGACGTGAATGTATACGATAGCTTTTATAATCACCAACCTGTTCCTAAACAGTTACTTGTACAATATAAAAAAATAATACAAACTTTGACATATACTTTATACGTAAGTCCATAACAACCCAGGTCGTTTATGAGCTCATATTAACTTGCTCCTGACCGACTTTTACTGCCGTCCACTCACATAGCGGCATGTAGCCCCTTATCCAATGACAATATATTTAGTGGGCGGGACTTGTAAAGTGATAAGTTTGGTTGGCGTAGCAGCGTAAACAGTGCTGTCATGTGATCAACATACACACTTGTCCCAGTTTCTGTCACTTCTTTGTCTGACAATATTAGTGATGGGACTTTTGGCTCTTTGAAGGGAGCCGTTCAATTAGGAGCCGTTCACTGAAAAGAGCCGTTCAAAAGACTGGTTCTTTTATGTTTTTTGCATTATTTTGAAACACCAATGTTTTAATGACTAAATAGGCTACATGTGATGATTGACATTACATTTTAAAGGTGTTTAATTGGTGCGGCAGTAAATATTATCTTACCGTAAAAAAGACTAGTTAGTTCAAATGTGTGGGCTAAATACATGACATGAGAGGTGACATTAGGCAAATGCTGGAATTTGACAGAAAAACGTCATGGTACATTATGTGGACTGGTCTGTAGCCTAAAAATGAAGAAGAAAATAAAACATTTTCTTATGAAATAACATTTTATACTCCTCAAAAACAAGAACAATAAATGTGTGTAAACATACGGAAAAAATTGCACAAAACACAACAGTGATTAATCACTGCAATTACAGTATTTAAATACCTAAAAAAAAAAAAAAAAACTGTAGTGCAAATAAAATACTTCAAGTAACATTGCAAAATACCTAATATCTCTAATGTAAACATCAGAATGATACCACATCAGGAGTTCTGTCACTTCTACTCTGTGTATAAAGCCAGTGCGTCCCCAGTGACGCTAAACTGACAGGCAATCAGACACTCCCTCCTTAAAAAAAAAAAAAAAAAGCCTCTTTACAAAGACACGGTTCCCATCGTTCGCTTCAAAGAGCCGTTCAAAAGATTTGATTCGTTCGTGAACGTCACATCACTAGACAATATCACTTGAACAATATTCTACACTTTAAACAGCACGAATTATCCTGAAACAAGACCAAAGATTATTTAAATATGTTAAATGTCACAGCTATCCCTTATCTGTTATGGAAAAAGATTGTGAACATTTATTTTGCCTTTTGTAATTTTTGTAATTGTTTTGTCTGTGAAAAGTAAAATACCACCAAAATCATGACAGATTAGCCCCATATTTCTGCTGGACGGTGTTTGTAATTACATCTGTGCATTATTAATGTTAGACTTGGACTGTTACTATACTTATGAAGAGCAGATAATACGCAGCCTTTAAAACAGGGCTATATTGAGGTTAATCAATATAGACCTATTTTTATGAATACTACTTGGTGTTTGGTGTCTCAGAATTAAATTGTTCATGTGTATATGTGTATTCGGGTCACAGGCTTCAAAAATAGGATCATTTTTCGAGGCATGATAGGAGAGTCACCAATACTTGTTCCACAGAGATGTGAAAATCACATGTCTTCCCATGTATAGGAGAGGGTGTGGTATAATTAAACAAGGCAGGTTCAGAAAAAGGAACAGAAAATACTGCTGGGTTTGAAATGATTTAAAACCTTCCTTTGCTATCTCGCTTTGTGTAGATAGCAGGAGTCGTATTCAACACCATATCAGCCCTATCAGAGAACAGGTAAGTTCTTGTTATTATTGATTGCTGATTGCTGTCAACAACTGAAAGTGTAATATGCCATTAAATGTATCTTTCATAAGAGTATGAGTACACTCAGCAGTCTTGCATTCACTTTTATTCACAAAAGTAAAGTGTCCCTGTTTCTTTTTCTTCTAGGCTCCAGTTTTACAACATGAATATATCTTCAAATAACACATATTATGATTATGACTACCCTGATGAAGTGTGTGGAAAAGCAGGGGTGGTTCAGTTCGGGTCCATCGCCATCCCTGTTTTCTTCTCCATTGTGATCACACTGAGCCTCACAGGAAACATCCTCGTGCTCGTGATCTTGGGTTTGTATGAAAACTTCAAGTCTCTCACCAACATTTTTATTCTCAACCTGGCCGTCTCTGACCTCGTCTTCACCACCGGTCTACCCTTCTGGGCCATTTACCACATATGGGGGTGGCTGTTTTCAGAACTACACTGCAAAATAGTCACTTTCATCTTCTTCACGGGATTTTACAGCAGCATCCTCTTCCTGACAGTGATGACCATCTACAGGTACCTGGCTGTGGTTCACCCGCTTTCTGAACTGAGCACCGGGAAACTCAGCGTGGGGATTTTTGTGTCAGTCCTGATGTGGATAATCAGCATCGGAGCAGCTATGCCCTCCCTGCTCTATAGCTCCCTCATCTTGATCCCTCAGGAGAATGGACACACGTGGGGCTGTGAATACCAAGCAACTGTGTGGAAAAATGTTGCCGTCATCCAACAGAACATTTTCTTCCTGGTTGCTTTTGCAGTGATGGCCTTCTGTTACATTCAGATACTGGGAAAAATCACAAAAACCAGATCTAACACAAAGAACAGAGCGGTGAAACTGGTCTTTTCCATTGTGGCAGTGTTCTTCTTCGGCTGGGTGCCATACAATGTGGTGATCTTTCTGAGGGTTCTGGCTGACCATGTAGTGCCACCATTTCATGAATGCGAAGCAAGTATCCAGCTTGACTATGCTTTCTATGTGTGTCGACTCATTGCTTTCTCCCACTGCTGCCTCAACCCTGTGTTTTATGCATTTGTTGGTGTGAAGTTTAGGAGTCATTTGAAGTCACTGCTGCATCGAATGTTCAGTCGTCAAAGTCCGGTAGAAGAGCAGCAGGTTAGGATGCAACACCTTGTCTCGCACGGATCAATGTACTAGTTCAAGTCAATGGGTCTCATGCAAGAACCACTTATACTAAAAAAAAGTGTTCTCAAAGCTGCAGTGCGGAATGTTATTGGGTACAAATTCCATATTTATATTTCAGTGTATTGTCATTTAAGTGGCCTGAGAGGAATCATATCTGCCTCCTTCTCTGGACTTAATTCTCAAGTTGTAAAACGTACTACACAGATCCGGTTCCTTCAGATGTGACGCTACTGCTGTCCACCATTAGGTTCATCTGTATTTATATTTAGTTCTTCGATTTTGACCAAGAGTAGAAACCTGCTAGTATGTTTTTTAATGTACTTCCATGCCAGGAAGTGAGTACCAGTGGGTGATTTAGGAGAACTTGTGCCATTCATACATTTTTTTTTTTTTTTTTACAAACACAACCTATGACTGGTTCAGACCTGCTGTAGGACTCATGTGTAATTAGTTTGCTGTAATGATTTTCACCAAATGATTGAACAGTTCATAATTTTTACAGTTTTGATCTTGAAAAGCCTATAAATTTCATTATGGATTGACATTCTGTTTAACTCATCTGGTGGCGGAAGTGGCGTTCATCATGTTTATGTGGAACATTTCCTCAGATTTTTGAGGTTAAAGAAAAATGAGAACTAAAAGTACCTCCACATATAAAGTCGAAAATGTTCTTGCGTGAGGCCTCTTGTCTCATTTTTACTTCCACTTATTCATTTTATAATTGACTTTATCGAGTGTACAGTAGAAAATTGACATCTTTTAAATCACTTCTTATTAAAACCTATTTTTATAGACTTGCCTTTCTGTGATGTTTGTCCCTTTTAATTTTTAATTTTTCAATTTTATCCTGTTTGGTTATTGATTTATATTCTCATACATGATGTTGTTTTATCTCACTCGTTCATTTTTGCATTGATTTGACAGCATCATGTTATGTTATCCCTGCCCTCTTTACTCTGATTCACTCAATTTATTCGAAGTGTCATGTTTTCATGTTTGCTGTGCATTTAAGTCATGTTTGCATAAGCACTCAACAATGTAAGTAGTGACCAAGTGTAAATGAAAGCAGCAACCAGATATTTTTACTGATCCCAATTAGTTTTACATCCAGTGTCTGTGATAATGTGAGATGGCTGTTAAACTTTTCATGACAATATTAAAATGTTGTATTTTCACAGTCTACTCATTTTCTTTTTATTTAGAGAAAAACACATTATAGATAGGATAAACATATTTTTGCTACACAGAAAATTTGCTAGAAAAGGTATATGCAACTTTTCATCAAATGTCTTGAAAATTACATGGCATGTGCAAGTATTGTAAAATTGTTACCAATTTATGATGATATACTAAAATAAAATGTAGTATACACTGTAATAAATAAATAAATAAATAAATAAATACATACATACATACATACATACATACATACATACTGTTGTTTTTATGGAAAAAAAAAACAAAACAAAAACTGGTAGCTGTGGTTACCAGACCAAAACTGTAAAAAACACAACAAACCGTAAACATATTTATGGAGTAACATGTAGATTTAACATTTTAAACATGTAGATTTAATATTGGTTTTCAGCAATACTTGCATGTTTAAAATGTTAAATTAACTTTTTTTTAAAATTACTTTTATATATTAAAAAAAAAAAGACTAGGCTGTTATTACAACATTATGGTCTTGCAATTTAAATGGCACCACACTGTTTTTCAATTTACAGTTTTATTTTCTCAAAACAATAGAAATACATAATTTCTACATACAAATCTGGTTTTGTTAACATACTCTTCCTGAAAAACTGTAGCTATATTTGATTGAATCGCTGACACAAAAATCTTTTCAAATAAACAACTTGGCATTGTATTTTCCACTTTCAGCTTTTTTTATGTTGCAATTTTACAACTTTTTGGTGTTAATTCTTCAGTCATTTTTTACAGTGTAGGGGTAACCTGTAACACTGGAAGACAAACCATTAAACAAGAAAATAGAATTTAAATTGTAACTAAAGCTCACTGCCAATGAATCAAAATAAATTAAATGCAATCCTGTGCATTTACTACATATTTTAATCTGGACACTTTATTTTAGGCGAGAAAATCATCCATGTGAAAAATCCAGATTAAGGTTTGATTTAATTTACTTATTATCACTAAAAATGAAAAATAATACATTTTACTAAGCACCATAATCAATTAACCACTTTACTTTAATTGCTTACACTTAAAAAATACCCAAAAATAACCCAACTAATGCAGTACTGGACATTCTATTTTCACACTGTCTGCTAGAAAAGTATATTCCAAGAAATCAGTGATGCGTGATTCATTTAGGAAGGCTACACTTTGCTGTCTGCATAACTTTGTTGCTGATACCCATTCTATTTCAAGTTCTCAGAATACCATATATTTTTCTACAGACAGGTCTCTGTATATGGGTATTTCTTTGCAGTCACAGATTTAATTCATTTTGAGAAGTGTCGTGTAGATTTTTAGGAGAAATTTGAGGAATAATGTAAACTCTATTTTAAAAAGAAAAAAAAAAAAAAACACTGTGAGAACTCTTTGGGATTAAATCCAAGTCAGAGGAAAAAGAAAAAGTGCATTTTGTTCATGGCCTGAACAGTTATTGTGGGCGGGTTTAGTCCTTTGGCCCAGAGTCCATTTCTTACTTCCTTGTTCAGTCCACTCAGGTGTTACACACTAACAAGTATATGATGGACTGTATCAGAAGGAGGACATAACTCTATGAGGATATTCCACGAGCTGAAGAAACCTCAGCAGCTTTTATTTTGCTCAGAGTTTGAGATCACCGAGGGACAGTTTAACTTATGGTCTCCTGAAACGGACAACTGTGCTACTTGGCTGAAGTAAGACAAAGATATATTGTTAGATCTAAGACCAACTGTTAATTTTCTATTCTGAATCAGTCAAGAGGTTGTTTTTTATATTCATACATTTTTATACACGTATGTTCATTTGCTGACTTAAAAGTACTGTGTTTGAGATTTAAGGTGGATTTAGGAAAATCTAATTGCAGAAATTGAATATTTATTCAGAAATGGTTTCCATATTGTATAATAAAAATAGAGATACAAAAAAGTCAGTCTTCTTTAAAAGATGATGTCTTATTATCTTATTTCATTTCATAGTGAGTGCCATCAAGCATCAAGGGTATTTTAATCACCTACTATGTCTGACTGTGGATCAGTTAATATTCTCTTAAAAGGGATAGAGTTGACAATAAAAAGCTCTGATATTATACTAAAGCTGCCAATGTGCTACCTTGGAGAGATATGAGCAGCATCTATTCACCAATGGGCTGTCAGATTTATGTGACCACTAGAGGGAGGAGTGAGTCACTCTGCCGGTCTCCCACGGTGATGAAAACTAACACCATGGGGTCTTTGACCAAAGCATCAGAAAGTGAAAGAGGGGATGAGAACCACTAAGAAACAACTTTCAGAGTCAAAGAAAGTGACTTGGTAATAATAACTAGAAGCTCTGTTGTTTTCACCACTGGACAACAGCTCTAAAGTAAAAGAACCGATGCTGAAATCGTAGCATTTCCTCTCAACGGGTGATTTGATTATTCCATTTATGAAGGTGGAAAGTTATTATATGATGTTGTTATTTTTGCTAAGATGGCCATTTGTTGATCTATGATTCAGACCAAACAGTGGCAGTTCTGACGTTGTTTGTTCAATTCCAAACAGATCTTTAGTTCAGTTATTGACAACACAAACTGTACAGAAAACAAAGGTGATCTGTGGCTTTACCGTGGCAGGTTTATATCTAAAAACAGAGCTGTAATGTAAACTATCAGCTGATGCATCATGTGAACAATATAGGACACACGTTATTATGACTAGCTGTAAAATAACCAGCTATGAGTGTTATTTTTTATAGAATAAAACTTGACCTCTTTGACAGAAAAAGCCCAGAATGGATAAAACAAACAATGGTTGTAACAAGGGAATTTGCAAACATGCTGAATGTGCTTCTTCTGTAGACTTAAAAGGATTATTCAACAATAATGAAAAGACAGTGACTCTCATTTTCATATTTTGCCTATTGCAAAACACTAATGAAAGCATAATTATTAATATTACATTTCATTTCTACAATTAGATCCTCCCAGGAGCCCTAGAACAGATTTGTTTTTTTCTGTTGATCTAGATCCTTCTTAACACCCTACATCTACACACTGGATCTTGTGTGGGTTTTTTCTCAATCAGTACTTTAATCTCAGTAGGTATTTGTATTTTCCAGTGAAAACAGATATTAACAAAAGTTATAAAAAGAGATACAGCACCAGTGCAGTAGTTATCACAGTTTGAAAGTTGCACATTTAATTTTATTATAGTAAAAGTAATGCATGGCAATGCACAATTTTTTTTCAGATGTTGATGTGGATTTTGACAGTTCTTGCCATCATCACAGGAGTGAAAGGATATGCAGATGGTTATTTCCCACAGGTATGTGACTCAATGGAAGTTCAACATAACAGCGGGTCCACACCTATTAATCCCCAGAACTCTGAACTACCCTATAAGATTGAGATCCATCCACCCACAGGACAACAAATTAGAGGTACACTGACATTTAGGATTGTAATCGCAATGTGATGTTTCTCTTTTTCTGTCCCTATGTTCCTTACATGATTACTCTCCATACTATTCTGCAGTTACTCTGAAGGCCGATCCTGGACATTATTTTCGAGGGTTTATGTTGGAAGCTCGAAGACCAAACACCAATGCTGTTGGAACATTTATAGTGGCTGACACTAGTCTCATTCGACTCCTGACATGCAATAATGTAAAGGTAAGTAATGACAAGACTTGATCACAATTATGACTGATGTTAAGTCAATTATTTATTTACCATTTGTCACCCATTCCCAGAAAAGCTGTGGCATTTTAATTTTTAAAAATTTTCATTCTTTTCACTGGGTAGAGAAAGCAAAGAGATGGTGTCACTATCCAATTTGTGCATGTGTATTGGTGCTTTGTGTAACGAACCTGCACCTGAAATATCAAGTACAGGGGATTAAGGCCCAAACACAATTCACCCCTTGACCCTACCCCTTACCCCTACCCCTCCATTTTGCGTGTTCATGTGAAGGAGTAGGGGTGTCCCAATTTTCAATGAGTCGGAGGGGAAGGGTTAAGGGGGAGGACTGTTTGGCCCTCGAAAAGAAGATTTTTCAGGACCACACTACAACTGGAGGGGTATGAGACATCTCCCATAATTCTGTTTGAATCATCGGCAAGATGGAGGTAAACACAGCAAAAAAAGTGCAGCAGTATGATGAAAGAAACACACAAATGTACATATTTTCATCGTAAACAGCTTTAGCATTTGATGATTTGTTTAATGCCATTTCAAAGTGTTATAGACCATATTTCTGCAGTTTATAGCTGATAGCTGCAAAAAGATCATCAAAGCCCATGGAACAGAGATAGTTACAGCCACTGACGACATGGGGAATACTTTTGGAAACAAAAAAGTTGTTGCATCTGTTTATAGCGGCATCAATGACTCGTGATGACATTACAGGTCTCAAAGGGTTGTCTCGTTTCATAGGGGAATGTTTCAACCCCTACCCCTTGCAACTCCGTTTCAAGGAGAAGTGCCAAGTGCAAGGCCCAAGGGTTAGGGGTACGGGGGAGGGCCAAGTGGTGAACTGGGAGTGGGCCATACATATAGTGTAGGATATAAGTGAGTGTATGACCTGCAAGAGATCTAGGTCAACATGGACACTTTTGAGAAACAGACTGGACCAGACATGCACAAATTCATTCAAAATTCATGTGTAGGATACACCTGACTTAAGTAACCGCTCACCTTCATAACTTCTGTGTCTGCTACCTTCAGTATTGTCCACAGTGTCCACAGTTTAACGTCCACCACAAGTAATGGTTTGTCCAAGCATTTGTACCAGTTAGTTGTCATTGTTATAGAGTGGAAATTGATATTTAGTAAAATGGAGGTCACGTGGACAATATTTTTTTTAAATGGGGAAAATATTAATTTAGAGAAATATCCATATTAGTGTGAACATGATGTATGAAGCCACGCTGATTGAATTAGTGCAGAATGAGGTCTGGCATTGTCTTTCTGAGATAGTTACAGACTTCAGAGAAAAGATGTTGACATGATGGTACTATATGTCTTTGTAAAATTCAATCCATGCCTTCACACATATGCAGGTCGGCATGTGGACATCATAGATGCAGCTTTCATTCCTTTTACTGATAACAGTCTGGATGGACTTTTGTCACTTAGTTTAATTTACAAAGTTATTAATGGTTTAGCTCCTCCTCCACTGAAGGAGTTTATCAAGCAAAAATCTCAGGCTCTCGAGTAACATGAGCCACTGTTAGAGGTGACTGTGAAATCAGTTCTAGGCAGACATCATTCTCAAAGAATGTTCTGTCATTCCAGGGTTCAAGCCTCTGGAACAGCATCCCTCTCTCAGTGAGGGAATGCACAAGTTTCATTACTTTTAAAAGACTTTTGAAACTGTAGTTGAGAGACAATCAAGAATGTGACCACGAAATAAGATGAGATCGAGCCTTGTGCAATATATTTATATTTTTGAATAGAGATTGTTTAGATTTAGTGTATCCTTAAAATAGAGCACTTGGGTTTTTCTGCTCAATATTTTGTGTAGGCTAATGGTGTGTGCAATACAGATGAATTTAAATTATTTTGTACTAAACGTCTGTGCTAACATTGTCTGTGTTGCATTTTATGGTATCTGTATTAGTCCCTATATGTATTTTGTGTGTTTTTGTGTAACATCAACCTGCCAGGAGGTCTACAGATGGAAATTAGCCTTTGACTATAATCTGTAATATTTACTTTTTTTTTTTTTTTAAATGTTCATTAATATGCATTGTTCCTCCTTTTCTTAAATAAATAGATAATAATAAACCCAACATCTGTTGTTTTACCACAAAACAAGCTGAAACATGGCCTGGTTTGTCCCAAACACATGTTTCCATTGTTTTTCACTCCATTTGTGTTGAGTTTTAGTTGTGTTTCTGCACATGGTTGACATTCTTCCTCCTTGTGTACTAAATGTTAATGTTGCATTTCTGGATGCAGTCGTGGATTATGTTAAAGCAGCATATGATGTTAGTCACCAATTTTTCATCAAATCTGTAAAACCCAAGTGATAGCCTATTCGCTAGTCTTTCTGTGATTACTCACCTGAATCACTTCCTCACAGTGAACAACTTCAAAGTTGACTCCATCACAAGCAGTCCATTTGTTTACATACCAAATCAAAACCAAACCGTCACTTGGGCCTTTTTGGAATTCCATGCAGCCACAATATGGCTGTAGCAGCAACAAACACAGAAACGGCTTCATTGCTTCTTGCTGCTGCGGCCGCGTGGAATTCCAAAAAGGGCCCTGTGACGGTTTGGTTTTGATTTGGTATGTAAACAAATGGACTGGTTGTGATGAAGTACACTTCGAAGTTATTCACTGTGAGGGAAGTGATTCAGGTGACTAATCATAGACAGACAGGCTATTACTCGTGTTTTACAGATTTGATGAAAAACTGGTGACAAACATCATATGCTGCTTTAAGTGAGAACTGTTTTCCTCAGCCCCATTGAGCCCATGTGTCGTATCCATCCCAGTATCTTAACAGTTTCTTATGTGACTCACCCAACAGCTTAAAGGTCACACAGGTCCAACAGCGGTTTCTGCATTTACACACTCAGATCTCCCTTGACTCCCTGAATGAACTGTAGATGGTGAAAGACTGAAATCCTGATTAATAATTATCTAATGAAATTAAGAAAATGGTGGAAAAACTATTGATAGATGCTCCTTCTATGTCAAATCATGATCCACTTACCTATTACCAGACTGTCTGTCAGTTGTATGAAAGTTCAACCAAATCAGCAAACAATATTTTAGTTTTTACTGCATTTTTTTTAAAGTCCCAACTTTTCTAGAAATGAGTTTTGCAGATTAGTTCCATTTAAATGAACACATTTTTCAACACTAATCCCATTAACTCGGGATGGAGGCCTTGGTGAGCTGTCTTATGTCTCTCTTCTCAGGGCTCAGCTGTAAGTAATCATAACAACAGAAAAAAAGATAAGGTCGAAGTAGACTGGATCTCAGATGGACAAGACCAGGACATCTTCTTCAGGTTAGTTGTTCAGTGTGTGCACATGGATTACTGGTAGGCCTAAACCAGTTACATTTAGTATCATGATGTGAAACAAGATGATTTATACTTATTTCTCTGTGTGAAAATATGTTTCAGAGCAACATTTGTAGAGACATACTCCGTATTTTGGCGACCAAATGACACAGAAGTTATTTCTCTCACCACAACTCCTAAACCAAGTACTGGGCCCGGTACTACAACACTGAATACTACAACAAATCCTGTAACACCTACAGAACCAAGTACTTCCTCAAGTACTATAGAACTAACCACAACAGCTACTACAGAACTAACCACAACAGCTACTACAGAACTACATACAACAGCTACTACAGAACTACATACAACAGCTACTACAGAACTAAACACAACAGCTACTACAGAACTAAACACAACAGCTAATACAGAACTACATACAACAGCTACTACAGAACTAAACACAACAGCTACTACAGAACTACATACAACAGCTACTCCAGAATCAAGTCCATCAGCAAGCTCTACAGTGACTGATAAGGGTGTTAATGGGAATATTTCACCTTCCCCAACCCCTAAGGATGGCAATTACAGCGTAGGGGTAAGGAGTAACTCTATCTTATTTTTTCTTCTTGGTAGTACTCTACATTACAGTTCAAGAATAACATTATAATAATATGGCGATGCTGCTTACTTTTCCCAGATGAGGTCAATTGAATACATATTGCAACAAGTGGTGCCAGGCACAACAAACCCCACCCCTCGCATATATTGTAGCTTATTTTGGCCTCGATCCAGCTGATGTCATCATGTCTATGCGTGTGCTGATGTCAGCATATCAATAGCTTCTATATATGTGCAAAGTAAATTGAAACAAAATTGATGTTTTTATTGACATGTGAAATGTCACTCATTATAAGTAAATGGGAAAAAGAAAAAGATTTTAAAAATGTATTAAAAAATGTGAACTTTGAGCTACTCTTCTCAAAATGTAATCAGATCTTTTCTGGGTCACTGGAAATCTATAAATCTAATTTGGTATGAATTCAACCAATAGTTGTTGCTACAGTGTAAACAAACAAACAAGCAAAGAAACAAACAAACCGAACCAAAAACAATACCCCTTGCCTCCCCTTGGGGGTGGGGTAATAAAATAGTCTATGCATTGACCATCTGAGCTGCAAAATGCAAAACTACCTGATTTTGTAGCATTTTCTTAATAATTCTAAACTAGACTTGATCAGCACTTCAAATGCACACAAGAGGACCAGTCAGCCAAAGGGAGCAGAGATGACAAAGACCTCAGAGCAGATGAGAAAATGTCATGTATTGTGACTTTTCTGAGAAACCTCATGGCTGCAGATCTTAGTAATGCTCTAAACGAGGGACAGGAAAAAACCCCAAACAAGTTCAGGACGTTTTAAATCAAGTGTCCCAGTCTAAACAGTGCAGTAGTAATGACTAAAGGTAGAAGCTGACTGAGCCTCTTGTGTATATGTAAGGGTAGAGACTGCGATCGGAGTCTCTACTGGTAGAATCGCCGATCCTACCAGATCGCAGTCTCTACCCTGACATATATTCAAGGTCCTGATTGGCTCTTGCTTCTTGATGTTGGTTTTGTTTGGATTTGTTTGGAATTAGCAGCCTTGATTCAGAATTATTTCACAATATGTTATTTGTACTGTATTATTTTTGAAACAAAAGGGAATGTGTGGAACCTAAAGGAAGGTCAAAGGTGGGGTAGGAGATCTTGGAAAAACGGTTCAAGCAAGCTATATTTTGAAAATACATAATTCAAAAGTCCAAACCCCTTTCTTCAGACATCTCCCCAAAGCTACAGCACTGGCACGCACAACACTTGTTCCCGAGGGTTCACAAGCACTGCACTGCATCAATTCGCCCAGGCCTCGGCTCCGGCTCTGACCCCAGGCCCAGCTCCAATTCAGACCCTGGCTCCGGATCCATTTGTATCTCATTTAGTCTCCTCCAACACCCCCCTGTTTGTCGGCAGAACAGCCCCAGTTCATACCTATCTGGCTAATGTTAAATTCTCTAGTGATGTATGTTAGTGACAAAACAGTTTGCCGGTGAACTTTCCATCCTAATACAGCTAATATAGCCAAGCTCTGGCTCTGGCTGCATTTCCTGTACAAATGCTCCAAGCCACTGAGAACATGCGATTCATGCCTGAAGAGGGGGGAGGGGGGGAGGGTCAAATGGCAGTTGAGTCTGATAGACATATCACTGTTCAATCATTTCGATGGGCCGGTTAAAATGATTGGATGATGTTTTTTCAGTCCTGTGTGTTCCACAGGTGACTACAGTTTTTTTTATTTTTGTGTTAGAGCATTTAATTAACTGGTTGCACTTGGGGTATGAAGGGGATTTTAACCAATATAGTAAAAATGCTCCAAGAAAACATCTCCTACCCCACCTTTAATTTCAGTATTGTGATAAACTACTATTGCTACTTCTAAGAGGTGTCATTGTTTTTTGCTGGACTTAGTGTATGGCTATTACTTTGGCAATTACATGGTATTACCGTATGATTACCAGTTTATTACCAACTCTAATCCACTACTACTATGTTATTAGTGAGCTGTGACTGCAACCTGTGTTTTTAATTTTTTTTCTTCAGGTAGCTGAGTTGATGACTGCTGACCTTGTTGTGGAGAATATCAGAATGGTATGCTTTTCATTAACTTGCTGTTTATGAGCACATGTATCCTTCAAAAGCCGTTATCTGTGGGCCTGACATCTGTTATGCTGTTAGTCTCATCTCTGCCTCTCTTTCTTTAGGGGAATTCTCACATAATCACTCTTGCCCACCCTAACAGCCCTTATTCCTTTCGTGTGAATAAGGTAAGAACTTAGTTGCAAGAACCTAAAACTGATAAGTAATAGCATATTTACTCAACATCCTATTGATGATAATCTGAAATGCTCATTAAATTCTTCATAGTGTTTACCAAACTGGGAGAAAAACTCCAAGGCACTCTCTTTAAACATTAAAATGCCTTTATTACCATGGCATGTCTAGACCTTAAAAACACACGTTTTTAACCCTTTTATGCATGAATTATGAGAACCTTAAATGAGATATTTTTCCTGAGTGTTTTTATTCCTCTTTAGGCATGAAAAAAACAACGCAATTGAAAATTTTTGATGACCCTATTTTTCATGGAGTTACAAAAATGTCCACTCAGCTGGACACCATGCGTTTAGTTTTTGAAGCAAAGAACCATATATTTAAAACCCATCATCAGAAAGTGATATACTGTGTGAAAACTATGAAATAAAAACATTTTTCATGCAGCTAATCTGTTTTCTCACATTTTAACATACTCAAATACTAGTTATTACTCACTTCATGGAGATAAAATGCAAGAAACAAACCTTTTAGATTAAGAAAACTGTTAATTACAGTCTAGTAATAATTAGCAATTGATTTACACTGAAACATATTACTGCAGATCAGGTTTATCAAGAACAGCAAAGTTACAGTAATGGTATGAATGTCAGTGTATGGGATGTTGCATTAGTGTCCACTGTGTTGGCTGATATGGAACTAAAACAAAAAAAAACATGAATATACAAAAGAACAGCTGTAGAATAACTGTCCACTGGAGTGACCAGTATGCAGGAAAGGGTTAAGGTCTAGATATGACCATGCCATGGTAATAAAGGCATTTTAACATTTAAAGAGAGTGCCTTGGAGTTTTTCTCCCAGTTTGGTATCTACTTTATGAATTCCTTTTTCCAAAGAGCATCTCGAACAAACTCTTTTTTGGTCCTTAGAAGCATTCCTTCACATGAATTTTTGCTCTTTATAGTGTTTATTAGTACACTTAACCCCCATATTATCTTCCTATTAACTGTGTACCTTCCATCATTCTGGGTAAAAAATGAACAGAAATTCTCAATTATTTTTATGAAACAATGCATTTTGTGTGATTTATGTGTTCTAAACAGTCAAATCAAACAGGTGGATCAAGACCACAGGTTTTTGACTAAAACACCCATAATGCATTGAAAGTAAGAGTTGTTAATTTTATCAGCAAAGAGCAGAAAATAGAATTGTTTTTTGGGCACTTGGATGAAAGAAAACCAAATCAGGTAAAGAAAAAACAAACTTGAACATAGGTAAAACTGACCTCAGAGCCACAGGGGGGTTAATCTACAAACACAACTTATCATTCAACATCATGAAAATGACTGAAACATTCCTTGTCTTTGCCAGGTCTCAAAGATATGCTTCGGTTTGCTCTGTGCTGCATTGGAAATATCAGCGTTAATAATTGTTTGTGTGACGGATCCAGATGTAAGTAAAAATAAATAATGTAATAGATAAATATCATACATGTATTAATCTCTGCCTATGGTTTTAGGTCACTGTCATTGCCCTGGTGTCTGTGGTAATAGGGATTCATTTCATAAAACTGGTGATCTGCTGTCTACCAATTGGACGCACTCATGAATTGTAAGATTAATTTCTGTTCTTCCACATGTATATTCGACTTTGCTACCAACTCGGTACAGTGTTCTCAGTTTATTATTATTTTTTATCTTCTGTTTAGAAAGGAGATATGTGATATTGCTGTCGAAGTGTGCTCTGTCTTCCACAACATTTTTACAAGTAAGATATTCATGTGATTAGAAAAATACTAATCGATAATCATGGTCATTTTAATGCAATATGTAAACTCTGCATCATCAGTTCCCAGTCTTCCCAGTTAAGTGTATCCAGTCCATTTGTACAGTGTAATAAAATACATTTGATGCTATGTGCCTTCACTCTCTGCCTATTTTTCATATTAAACACGTTTTTTTTTTCATATTATCATTCTGTACAATTTTTGGTGCTTAACTTATACCAGCTTCAAAAAAAACACCTGCAAATGGCACATCAAAACATGACAATATCAGGAATTGTGAAGTACAATTTACACTGTAATTTCACTAACTTCAGTGACAAAATCATACAAAAAATCCACAACTTTTTGCCACCAACATTATTCTCTCATTCTTTCATGTTGAGCCATGATTGACTCTTTAGACTTCAGACTGTTTTGGGCTCATTCATGCCACTTCTCACTTTGTTGCTATTGTTGGTACTGATTGTAGGTCATTTTTTCTCTTTTTCCACAGTTGCTTTCATTTTTGTGGTTGTGATGGAGTTACTACCTCTGAAAGTGATGGCTGGTTACACAGCATGGATTTTCCTGTATGGAATCATTTACTTTTTAATTATTCGCAGAAGACAAGTTCTTTGGAAAAGCAGAGTAGGTGAGTTACTTGTGGTGCAGGTTTTGTTTTGTTTTTTTTTTAAAAGATAGCAGTCTCTATTAGTGACAGCATGGATTCTTATGAAAAGAACCATTTAACTGGTTGCTCATTTCTGTTGCAGGAAATTCAAGAAGCTCTGAGCACCACAGAGGACAAAATCAAAAGGTGAGATCCACTGTGGTGGTATAACATTTTATATTGTCATGGTAACATAATCATAATAGACCATGCTTTATGGTAAATATGCCGCTTCATGTCTCTCTTTTTTTTTCTTTAATCTTTTTTAGATGCAGCTCGGGGCAGCTATCAGTGTCTCAGTAATCTTCACTCTTGGATCCGTGGCATTCTTTCTAGTTATTATCTGTCTATGAGTCGATTCCGTCTCATATTGTGTAGATACACACAGTAAAGGCACATAGCACCATATATATTCTAAACTGACTACCCTAAACTGGGAAGGCTGGGAACTGATGATTCAGTGTTTACACATAACATTTTCCTTTATTATTTTTTTCAGTTTTAGGAATGAATCTTACAGATGTATATGTTACATATTTTATTTGACGTCAAATCATTTACATCATAATCTATATCATTATACTGGAAGGCCTCAGAGCGTCTGTGTGTGTGTGTGTCAGCACAATTCTGAAAAATTAAGATGTTTTTACTTGACCAATTTGGTACCTACAGTTGGGGAATAGTCCCATCTCCACATGAAATGTCTTGGCAAGTTGATAGGACCAATATTTGGGAGATATTAAGCATTTTGGAATACAATAGCCTTATAATCATGTTGCGTTGCCCATGACGGTTGATGGGAAGTGCAGTACCACGCTGCATGACGGGAAATGAAGTTAAAAACAGGAACGACCCATTTACTAACTTCAGTCCCTGGATATTGGTATTAATATAGTTGCATATAATGTTGAATCTCTTTGTACCAGACACCACCAGTCATCACAAAGAATAGAACAGGAATATTTGTAATGGTACATGCTTTCAGTAACTGTGTGGAATGTATTTTTCTGTGTAAAAGCCTGTTCTGATTAACTGTTACTTTGTTGCTCTGATATGGAAGTTATTAAGTTAATAAGTAAAGTAAGTATTCAAAAACAGTTCATTATTGTTTGTGTTGTTGCTCTTTGGTGTCAAGTGTTGCAGTTCATTCACCAACCTAATATTTAGAGCTAAGATCCTGATGGGTTTGATCTTATACAACATCAAGAGTGTGAAAATAATAGATCCCAGTAAAAAAAAAAAAAAAAAAAAAAATATTTAGACTACATCTAGATTTTGAGCTACTACATTTTGTCATGTACAAGTGAAGTTCTCAAGTTGTTCAAAAACAACATAATAGAAAACATTGTGTGAAGCCTCACCCCATTAGCAAACATTTCCAAGCTGTGACGGCACAATAACTAAATTTAGCAGTTCCATGGAAAGGATAAGCACCTATAAACATGACTCAGACTCATGCTTCAGATGACTTACTGAAGCACTGATTCAGAATTGTTTAACTGCTTTATAAATCAAATCAAAGTTTATTTCTATAGCACTTTACAACATAACAAAGCCCAAAGTGCTTTACATCTAAAAGCATGATTAAATTACAAGATAAAAAAACTGGTTAATCAAGCACCATAAATATGCATAAAACAATAGGAGACAACACTGATAAGAGACCGCAGATTCAAACCGAATACTGTCTCAGTGCTAAAGGTTAAAAGCCAGTCTAAACAGGTTATAAATGATTGATCTCCAACTGTGGGATAAAGTTTTCACTTCCTTGTTCATTACTGACACAGTCATGTAAAGATTCTACAGCACAGTGCCATTGTTATCACTTTGACAGCTGAACCCAAAACAGTAATGCTTTTACTACCATTATAAAAGGTTATAGTACTGCCAAACTGCTCAGAGACAAAACAAAGTCAAAGAAATGGGACCAGTCTGATTTTTACCCTCATAAATTCTTTGCCTAAAGCACATAATCATGACACACAGTTTGAACAAATAATACACCCAGGTATCAAAATAACCTTTATTTAAAACTGTCTTGCAATTATAAGAGAAATGTAATATCAACAGGAGACACTTTAAAAAAAAACTTAAAACAAGCCAAACCTTGTTTGATACAGCATCGAATGATTTAAGAATGTTTCAGTACACTACAAAGTTTTATCTTTTCCAAATGAGACTTTAAGGCACGTTTTGTGACTTGCCGAGAAACATTAGGTCAAAAGATTTTTTTCTTTTAAACAAAGTCAAATCATCAACATGTTTAAATTTTTTTCCACCACTGCAAGAGTATTCCAATGTTTCTGTGAAAACTGGTGCATAAACAAATATCTTGTAACTATATATATATATATATATATATATATATATATATATAAATAAAAAAAGGACAATATATCACAAATATTCACATAGGCAGCAAACAAAAAATTTAACTAAATATTTTAAAAGTCAGTCCTCTAAATGCATTGGTAAAAAAAAAAAAAAAAAAAAAAAAATCTAACATTTTAGTGCAAAACCAAACTGTGTAAATATCAGACTTTAATAACGTGACACTCAGTAATCAGGACATATAAACAGACACAAACATGAACCATCAGTTGTATAGTAGATTTCACACAAGATATTAAATGAGAAAATAAAAAAAGGTCCACAGGAAAGTCTCCCAGTGATGAACACTGATCAGTTACTAAGAACCACTCTGAGATGGAAAGTCTCCATTAATGACATGAGAAATGTAGATAAAAAGCTGCTGAACAAACAGATTGATGCAAGGAAATAACACATCTTATCAAGGTAGTAAATATTATCGACTAAAGCTGCATCACAACATGCAGATTACTTACCTTGGAAGTGGAATGAAAAAAATAGAACAGAGTATCTTTACATATAGACTAATACTCCACTATTGCTCTGAATTTGAGGACTGTCATTCTGTATATTCTGAATTAGGCTTTTCCCCCAAATAAAGCAGTTTCAAATAGACATGTGCTAACATTTTTTCTCGTTTTGTCATGATTCTTAGGACATGTATACGTTGCATTGGTAATACACATCTAATTTGTGGGTTTAACCAGGGGTTGAGACAGATGGAAATGAAAGATTTCTAGTCAGAAGGAGAAAAACATCTACTTTTAAAACATTATGAAAGAGGATAGCAACAGATTTTTGATATGAGCATATATGAAAAAGATGATATTTTCACAAACACATTTAAAAGAATGAAAGAAGGAGGCTCAATTCACATGGTGGGGCATCTGTTAATTTGTTTTTGTTTGTTTTTTTTTTTTTGTTTTTTTTTAAATGGAGGGGTTGGTGCACAGAGGCATACAACCAGAATATTGGTGAAATTTCCACTAGCTTTGTGAACAATGTATCAGGATTTTTGTTGTTCTCAGAATAAGGGCAAAAAATGGGTTACTATTATGTAATCATACTCAGTTCCAACCTCACACAAAGGGAAATTAAAAGAAATTTCAGACTGTATCATTCTGTACAAGTGAAAAATAACCACACACAAAGTATATGTTCTTATTTCAAATGGGGGTCATAGTACTTACAGAACAAATAGTCTGATCCAAAGTGGTTTCCAGACCACTTTGGGGTCCTTCTTGGTTCATCAGCATCCTCTCTGCTCAACTTCCCTCTCAGATGTCACAGGCAAGATTAGATGGGAGATGCGGCTCCACAGTCCACCGTACTTATCGGTGTCCATCTTATTGAAGGCAGTTTCATTTCCCACCAGCCTCTCCTTCACATAGTCCTGCACCATCTCCTCCACCTCCTTTAAATTTTTTTGGCCTTCAACTTCATCCTGTGGGAGCAACACGGTAAATAACAAGAACACCTGTTTGTACGCAGCATTCTCATGGTCACAGTAACGGTAAAAAATGATGGTGGAGCCAGGAGGCAGCTCTTCGAAGCGATGAATGACGGCTACAGGTTTGTCTCCTTCGAAGGCTGCCCTGAGCTGGCTGTCGATGTCCAGCTTCACCTCATCGCTGTCCTGGTCGGCTTTGCTGGCTCCGTCAATGTGAAGGACAGAGGCGTTGAGGGCAGAAGAGAAGGCGGAGGCCAGGCCGTTAGCCAAGCAACGCAGCGTTCTCTGAGCCCCGAGGCCTGCCGTCAGGATCAGACTGACTGGTTCTGTGGGCTGGGCCGTCTCCAGGTGCCTCTGCAGGTGGATTTTGCTCCTCTTCCACAGGTCAGGACGCTGGCTGGGGAACTGAGCCTCTAGAAGAGACAGTCTGTCTATAAATATACCTGAGTTGGCAGACTGAAGTGGAGGCCCTGCACCAGCCCTAGTCCTCTGGAGCACAGGGATGTTCTTGTATGCCAGAAAAACACCACAACTGACAAGTACCAAGAGAATCAAATGACATAAATACCACAAGGACCCTGGAAGGAAAAGAACAGAATGAGAATATAGGAAAGTAATGACTGTAAGAAATGATGAGAGTAAAGAGTATGTTATAAATCTGACTGCAACGTACCCTTCAAAAAACTTCCTGAGGTTTGTGGTTTAACAGCGGTTTTCTTTTTTCCCTCTAAATGAGAACATCTTATTAAACCCAAGAAAAAAAATATTCCAACTATATTTCAAATTTTTCAAGATTATGTTAATTTAAGTTACAAACTTATATTTCAACATGAACATTTCATCAAACAGAACTACTTTGTAAATATTTAACTGAAAATTTAAACAAAAAACCCAAAAAACAAAAAAAAATGTTATTTTCATTATTGTTTCATCATTCAGCTCCATCTTGACAATACCTTTTTTTATGTCCGGGAGACTTGTTTTCGGTGGTAGAATATTGGACACACGTTGTCGGGTTGTTTTAGACACATCAGAGGCAGCATACGCCCTTGGGACATAGTGATTGCCTTTATGTGTATCTAAACAGGAGACAGAATTAGTTAATATATGAAACACTAAACTCAGCTCGGTTAATGTTATCAACTGAGATACATTTTTCTCAAGATATGAGATTTTTAAATCAACAAAATTTGGTAATTAAAAAAGGAATGTAGCCAAATGCAAAACCTGTCAAATAAACATTTTATATCTTAATACAATATGCTATTTCCAACACGTACACTGAGTGATAATGTCAACATTGCAAACAGTGCAATATTCTTCACTAAATTCAGTAAACTAAAAATGTCTACTATACCAGTGATCTTTTCCTCCATCTTCCTCTTGTATTCTGCCATACTGGTAAAATTTGGAGCAGGTGCATCATGACTTCTCTCTAAAGGTCTTACTTGAGTGGCAACTTTGGGGGGAGCTCCTGATTCTTTCTTTGATTGTTGAACTGTAAACACACAAGTCACATTAAGTCAATTGTAGGGAGATAAAATAACACAAGAAGACTCCACCTGCAAGAGACAAGCTGACATTTTAAGGCAACTGCTTCTGAACTGACAGCTGAATGTAAAATAAATAAATACCTTTTGAACAGACAGTTCTGTAAAATCATGTATTTAGGATTAATATTTTCAAAAGTTATAGAAAACACATATAAAATTGGTTGTAAGTCTAACTACTGCGTATTTGTGTTTGATGAGGAAGATAGGAGTGTTCTGGTACACTTCTTTATGGTGGGAGAATAATGTGAACATGCAGTAGGGTTGTTTGGGATACAGAGTAGACATCATAGAGATTACTGCAATACTAAGATACACTATATGGACAAAAGTATTGGGACATGTGGAATTCAGGTGTTTCTTTTCTAACGGAGGTCTGGGATACAAAGCAATAATGAGAAATGTCATAATATAGTTTTATATTTCGATAAATACCATTCCATTGTTTAGTTTTGTTTAAATTGTTGTCTTTGCTTCCAAAATGCCTCAGAGATGTTTTTTTCTTAAATTCTCTCACATTGATTTTTTTGTTTGTTTGTTTTTTTTTTAATTCAGGACTATGATTTTAAATGTTCTACCTCTAAATTTCTAAAATATTTTTCATGCTCTGACTGTAAAATGTTTGCAGCATGCTTGCTTAATATTCTGAGAACTATAAATGTCCACAATACCAGTGATCTTTTCCTCCATCTGAGTAGGATTTGGGGCATATGCTTCGTGTCTCCTCTCTGTTGGTCTAATCTGAGATGCAGAGTTTAGGGAAGGCATTGGTTTACCTGTAAACAAACAAGCCACATTAAGTGAACTGTATGTGTCTGAAATCACTCCCTATTTACTACAGTACACAATACTTATTTACTGTTCACCATCTGATTGCTGAGCATGAAAACTGAAGCACCACATAATAATTCACCTCAAATTATTCAACAACAGAAGGAACAAAAAAAAGCATCTATGGCGTATATGCTACTTCTGTTAACAATCCTACAATGCAATACACTACATTTTACAGCTATAATGATACATTAAATTAAAAGTGTCTAGAATCTCAATTCACTGCTCACTATTAGATAATTATTTGGTGTTTGTTATGTGTGGAGTTGTGAATATGTGATGGATTTTGGACACAGCTATGATTAATGTACAATAATTAGTGTCATAGAGAATTATTTTGCAGTGTTGTCATACCTCTCTGAGTTATCAAGTTGTCTGAAATGACAACATGACTGAATTTGCAGGGCTCACCAAGCACTACACGGGGGTGTAGATTCACATCACCAGCAATGCCTATTTTTATAAAGAAAAATGATTAATGTACCACCACATACACACAACATACAAACAATATTTGATGAGATACTGGTGAGACAGTTGTGAGAAATGATACAATAAGATTACATCCATATGACATTACAAACCAACTGCAACGGAAAATAAAGAAATTAATATATTTAAGATGGATAGTTCTCCACTTACTCCATTAAATATTAGCAAAGGTTAAAAATGACCTGCCAGGTCAAAACTCCTGGCACGTAATATGCATAAAAGTGGTTATTATTTGGTCTAACCCCTGTATATATCCACTTCAATATCCATTTTCTGCTCTTCAGTTTTCTGTTGACTTTTGCCTGATTCCTGGATGTCCATTTCATTTTCGTCACCAGCACCATTAAGATGCAGTCGGATCTTCTTGCTTGGGGACTCTGTTTAAAGAGACACAGTCCATCACTTACAGTGAAGCTGACTGGAGGATAAGCCTATTAAGAGACAAGACACGGAATCATCCCTACCTTCATCCTCAGACCCATTGACAGCTGGATCTGGGGCTTCATTGTCTAACACCTTCTTCCGTTTACTTTTCTTTATAGGATCCCTGGGAGTCGGTTCACGCACTGGGTAGCCATAATAGAGATTTTAAGAACACAAAAGTTAGCGTTAGGTTTTAAGAGAATTTGGCTCAAATTAAGCCATTACTCTAATACATGGTCTGTTCACAACTTACGTATGGTTGGATAATACAAGCTCCGGCTGCTAGCTAGCAATAACGTAGCGCTTACTCACTTTTCACGGATGACTGCCTTGTCGATCGTCTCAACTGGAATACTGCCTTATTTTGTGAATCCTTGGAGTCCATTTGTGCTTACAACCCAACACTACGATGCTAAAAACATGAGCTAAACACGACCAAACATCACGTTCAGACTTATAGCGGACTTCCTTGTATTTAACCTGAGGGGAAACATTTTGTGACAGGACGTCGTCAGGGTCCGGAAATGAGTTCTACCCTAATCTTAGTCTCCACTGAAACTCGGACACGGTTTAAGGTTCCGCAAGAATATTGTTGATAATATATCCATGATCCGAGCACGTAGCCAAATTGAAACTACAGGGAAACGTCAGCGTCATTGCCCGTATTTCGCAGGGATGTAATCAAAGACTTATTTGGTAAGAATCCCTCAGGGGTAATGGCGAAAACCGCTTTGATATGTGCACATATAATATTGAAGTGTTAGAGTAGGTGTTCGTATATATTCGCGTTACAGTCTGCATTAGCCGTGCTAACTGAAGACTGCACTGGGACGTCAACCCGCCGGTTAGCTTCGTTAGCTTAACATTCAGCTAGCTTAACCATATACTGTAGATTGTCCTAATAATTATTTCATTGTATGTGTTTAAAAAATTATGCCTTTAACCATCTAGTTACGTTACCAACCAACACATAGCTGTGGGCATATATTACTAGTTTTCTTTCGTATCTATTGCTAATAGGGTGGTAATAAATTAGCTACCACTAGCTAACTGCTGGTTATGTCAGCTATTAGCCATGTTTTTTTCTGAGTTAGTTCAGTTTTTTTTACTTACATTCGTTGAATGAGTTTTGCAATGTATCAGTCGTGCACGATGTTACATTTTTGTCAATTACCTTTTATTTAATTCGGCTACATTTGTTCTTTTACGTCATCACTGCTGACCTTAAATTGGCTTCAATTTTGTTTCTTTTACAGCATAAACCTGGACTTTGAACGTGACGAGACCAAACATAACTAAAGCCAATCAGTGCACTTAGGACTGAACTAACGTCCTTGTTTGTATGCAGATATGAAATATCCTTTTCACCATCTTGAGTGAATCACCCTCCTCCAAAGACATGGCAGATAAAGGCACAGATACCCACCCGCAGACGGCAGGTACTGAATTATCTATGACGGAGGATCGGTCTCTGATACTGGATTTACAAAACATTTACAGAACTTGTTGAACTCTACAAGTAATGCAATTATTTATCTAAAAGCAGGTGTCATTAAAGAAGAAATACAATCCATACCTTCGGAAAATAAACAGGAAGCACAAACTGCTACTGCAGAGCAGGAGTACTCTGAAGGTAAACTAATCAAGTCATCCTTTCAAAGGTTTTTTGATCAATGGATTTGTTTGTCTTACACACTAATCTGCTCTCTTGCCCCTTTATTAGATTCTACTTCACCACCTGCATCCACAGAGAAAGAGAATAATAACTACCAAGACAAAGATACACACTCATTTAATGTTCAAGGTTAGTATGTACTTCACGTCTATTATGTTTGTGTTTAGTTTACTTCAGTGCAGTCTTTTGGACATTCATACCCAGGAGGAGGCTTTTATAGTAAAAAGTGTAGAGGTCTTTATTCCACTTAGCATGAGTTATGTTATTTTTTCTTTGGATGACATTTGGAAGGACTCCTCTTAGAGATCAGAAGCTGCCCTGAGTTACTTGTGGAAAATTTTAGTCAATCTATTCAACCTTTAATATTTCATACATATTCGATAATACAGATGCTAATATGTAGACTTCTCAAGACTCCATCTCTCTCAGAGGATGCAATGTTGTATTTTAAGCTTTTACTAATACTCATCCAACACAATGAGTATGGCAGCATCAGTGTAAGTTCCTTATCTGTATCACACACACCAGTGTTTACGCCATCCTTGGCCAAGGGTTAAAAACTACACCTATATCTATAAAATAATAACATGGACACTGTGTATTCACTGAGGTATTGCCTTACACAAATGCTTCATACAGCTGTAGCTCATCTGACATCTGCTACTTATATTCTTATTTATTCACAATAAAAGCTGTAGACACTTTTACTGTGAGACTGAACTCAGACACATGAGACTGACTCTCAGAGTATTAGGGTTTCTGACAGACCTTTCCATATTTTTTTCTACAGTCAGTCCATAGCACGGCCGTCTTAATTACTCATACGTGTTATGAAAGATCGCAAACGCCAAAGAGGTAACAAGATGTAGTCTAACATGTCACTTAGCCATGCTACGGCATGAGTTTATGACTCCAGGGTCATCTAATCTTACACACTGAGCACTGCAACAGACAAAATATCATGTGGTGCGACCATTGTCCTTAGAAGTTAGAATCCTTTGTGCATCGAATATTTGTCTTGGGTTTTACACAGAGGTTACAGAGGAGTTGCATCTACCCCTACTTTCAGGCCTCTTCCCCTTTTTGTTCTACTGTTTTGTTTCAAAGTTTAACTTAAATGTATTAATGACTGTACTATCTGTGTTTATTCAGGACTCGTGACTGCGACTGAATTACGGTCGCATGCGCCTGAGAATTTCGGTAGTGCGACTGTTTTTGAGATTACGATCGCGCGGTGCGCCAATAAAAAAATGAGCGAAAATTAATACGTGCGCCTAGAATAATGGCTGCAGAAGTAACTCGTCAGCTGAAAATAAACAAGCTCCACGCCCCGCTGATTGAAGCGGAAAATCTAGTCCCCGCCCCTCGCGTGCGCAGGCGGCATAAACAAAGGGATCAAATAACTCCACCGATGTTTGAAACAATCTCCTGACTTCAGGCGTGGTGTAGACCACAGTGACTAAGGGGCACCAGGTCAAGGAGACTTGACTTCAGGCGTGGTGTAGACCACAGTGACTAGGTTACGTTTACACGGCAACACTCCGCAAAGATTTCTCCTTTGCGTTATAAAATCATTCCGCGTTAAGACGACGCCGCTATGATAACGATCTGCGTTAACATGAGTCCGCGAGGACGGCTGAATACACTGTAGTGGCCATGCCAGACCAGTAGCTGGCGATGTAGAGCTGTAGTGAAACAGTGGTGGTAAAACAGGCGCCTGCGCACAAACAATTTCCGGTTTAGACAGCCTTTAAATGAGGAGGAGAAGAAGAAGAAGAGGAGGAGGCGGACAACTATTTACAAACAACAATGGCGAGTGGTCGTACAAAGACGCAGGACTTCTTTGTCTGGACAGACGAGCTGAGCACAGTTAGCAACACGTATGTTGTTCTGAAACCGGCCATTGTTGTTGTGGTTGTTCCTTCTTTTTCTGCAGCTTTATTGTGTCATAGAGGCTGGCAAACCACCTTGGAGGCGCATTACCGCCACCAACTGGCCCGGAGTGGGTTAACTGGCGGTTCTTGGCTGCGCGCGCATGCGGTGACGCCATATTTTACCCCGGAACGCTCCAACTCGCGTTAACACGGAGCTGGAATGCGGAGCGTATCGATAACGTTCCACCCTGGACCCTGGTATCAAAAGTTTCCGAATTCAGGCACTCTAGGCACCGTTTCCATGTTAACAGAAGGCTAATCCGCGATGAAATCTTCCCGGAGTCGACTGAAGCCGACGCCGTGTAAACGGCCCCTAAGGGCCTTTAGGCCATGAAATAAAAAAGTTGGTTGTTGCAAATAATGGTGTGATTCGTCTTTTTTCTCCAAGAACCAACTAAAGTATATACCACACATTGACAATTGTTTTGCACCTGTGTCAATGTAAGCTTTTTCTTTCATACTCTATTCAAATACTTTATTCTAGGTTGTTAACATTGCTTAAATACATATAGGAATATTACTTGGTATGGCCAAGAGTTTTGCTTGTTCTCCAAATTTTTTATATAATAGTAGTGCGCCTAGATTTTAGCCTGTGCTCCTAACTTTTTAGGGTTAGGAGCACAGTGCTCCTAGGTCAAAAAGTTAATTTTGAGCCCTGTTATTGGGGGTTACATTCTGTGCTGTACTCCAAGTATCCTACATGTTTGACAGTTTTTTTTTGTAAAGCGTTACCGACAGATATCTACGCAAACCCCAAGTCCAATCCATCTTATGTATGTGCTATTCTTACATCATAACCTCTCATTCAGTTCTCTCATTACTAATAACTTGAGGCAGACTTTTTAGTTTGGCCACCTTTAGTTGATTTAATTAGTGACTTAATGCTTAAACCTTTGGCCACTAAAGTGTAATCGCTTCATCCTTGAATCCAAGTGAATGTTTGCAGCATAGTTGAAGCCACATTGTCAAGCTGATTCTGAGATATTGCATTTTAAACATAATGCTGATAAGGAAACATTCTATTGAGATGCATAGTTGAAGCTATTCACTCAAAAGATTTAAAAAGGCACCACTCAATTTTGAACTTAAAATAATATAAGACAAGATTTTTATGACCAATTCTTCAATACTCTCACAGTGAGTAAAGAAAGTGTTCAGATTTTCAACACCAGAAGTTGGTTTTTGGGTGGAATCTTGAGTCAAAAAACAATGACCGTGGTGTGTTTTTAAATCCTTTGAGTGTAGATGAAGGTGAATGAGTAGATGGTGTAATCACCATACCATACCAGATGTGATCTAGTATTTAAGTGACACTTTATTTGTCTTTGTGCTTTTAGGCAGCAGTTCAGCTGAGGATGTGTCAGTGCCTTCTACTGAAGGATCCTGTGACATTTCAGAGGAACTCAGTGTCTTGAATGCACAGGAAAACAACACTTCTCCTGAAGAACAGGATAATGGGGATAAAAACGGAGAGACACTACATGAGTCAGCAGTGACAACTAACAAACATTCGGATGAGGGTCCTTTATCAGGTGTTACAAATAATCTGAGTTTTCACAATCGAGAGCATCACTTGTCGAATTGATGTGCATGTTTTTACCATTTTACTGCAGTAAGGAAATAATGAATATATGTTATTGATGGTTATTTTAGATAAAGATGGAAGTGGGGATAAAGAAACAACAGAAATGGCCTGTTCATCACTCATGGGTGACCAAACAGATGGACTATCCTCTGTAGAAAATGAAGAATCCCCTGAGATGGAAGACACTGGAGAGGCTATGTCTAAAGGTAGAAGGTTGAGTTTTCCAAAAAGAATTACCTACTGTGGCAGTGTTGCATTTTGGAGTCAGTGCTGTGTCTTTTTTTCCATTAATGTTTAGTTTGTTGTGTTTTCTCTACTTGATCAGATGATGAAGAAGAAGAACTTGAGAAAGATGAAACACCTGAGAAACAAAAGGATTCAAACAACAGCACAACAACAACACTCAGAAAGCAAGTCATTGAAGAGGTTGGTCCTATTACTCAGGAAGAGACAAAACCTATTGTTCCAGAGGTTGCTAAAAATCTTGAAGGTAATTTTTATATATATATATATATATATATATATATATTTTGTTTATTCTTTCTGATTCATGAAGACATTTAACTATCTTAAAATGACATGTGCATCCGTCTCCGCAGGACATAGAAGATATTGGATCCCAGTTGTTATAGTCATCCTTGTTGCCATTCTGGTGCAACAGCTCCTGCTACATGAGTCACCACCTCAGAAAAAGGATGTCCGACAAATAGATGTGTTCCTCAGGGAAATGACAAAAGTAAAGACTCAGTTCCCCAACCAGCGTGTTGAGCTGTGGAATAGAAGCAAGATCCACCTGCAAAGGCACTTCCAGATTGCTCATCCCACAGAGCCTGTCAGTCTGATCCTGACCGCCGGCCTCAAAGCTGAGAGGACATTACGGTGCTTAGCGAAGGGCCTGGCCTCCGCCTTCTCCACTGCTCTTAACGCCTCTGTTCTCCACATTGATGGGGTCAGCAAAGCCAGTCAGGACAGTGACCAGGTCAAGCTGGACATTGATAGTCAGTTGCAGGGAGCTTTTGAAGGAGACAAACCTGTGGCTGTCATTCACCGCTTTGAGGAGCTACCTCCCGGCTCCACTCTGATTTTCTACCGTTATTGTGACCATGAAAACGCTGCCTATAAGAAAACATTTTTGATCTTCACAATACTGCTCGGAGAAGAGGAGATCCCTGCCAAGGTTCGGTTGAGTGCAGTGGAGGAAATGGTGGATGATCACCTTCAGAAGAAGTTTCTTTCTCATGGCCACCCCACTGCCTTTGACAAGATGGATATTGACAAGTATGGTGGACTGTGGAGCCGCATTTCCCACCTCATCCTGCCAGTGGCAGCAGAGGAAGGGATTGAACAGAAAGGCTGTTAGGGGATGGAACTCATTACTCCTGTTTAGTTTCTGACAAACCACCACTGTCACATATATATGAGATCTCTCACTTCAGGCCTCATCATGCTGGAGGTTTTATGGATCTACCAAACTAATTATGCAGCTCACTGCAGGTGATGGCATCAAGGATAAGTACAACATACAATTCAGGCAGTTATGAACTTTGTAAAAAGATCTGGATATTCACCATGAGAACATCTGTCAAAAGCGCTGTGGCACTTTATTGTTTTAGTCTTTGATGAGACGGTTTTTCCAAGTGGAAAAACATTTAATTTGGGTTTTAAGTGGATTGTATAATGTGTGTAGATTTTTTTAATGTAAAATATTACAAATATTAAAAATCATTTAAATTAAAATGTGTTTTTTCTCCTAGAGTTGCAATTAATAGTAGTTGATTTGGGATCAGAATTATTCTGTTAATAGATCATATTTCTGCAGATTTTTAACCTTCATGGCACCACGTGCCTTAAGTCAACTTCTCATGTTGATTTATTTCATAAACACGTAGCTACATTTCACTACTGGATGAAGATTGAATAAAGTACAAGAAATGTGCCTTAAGTCCAATTAAACATTTTTATTCCAATACTTGTGGTGTTTTTTATTTGAGTGAACACATTTGCGGCCAGAGGGCAGTACATCCACACACATCACCTCCTGTCGCCTGAGTCGTGCAACTACTGGTAGTTTTATTTCAGGAAGGGTTTAAATAGTCGTTGACTGAATGTTAGAGTGAACTAACAGACTGGGGCTGTCATTTGAATTCAGTACATCTGTACATGGGGTGTATTTACGGTGCTGATCAGGTTTAAGTCTGAGGAGCGGCTGAACTGAACTCCGCCTCATCGGGTCCAGGTCCGCCTCATCGGGCCCAGGTCCGCCTCCTGTCATCCTCCTGCAGATGCAGATGCCGGTGCTCAAACACACACTGCTCGGCTCTTCTCCTCTATAGTCACCAGGATCACTGGGACAGTCAGTGTGAGGATGTCGCGACATAAATGTTAATTCAACTGTCAGATTCCACGACTGGATACAACTCTGATTTCGGAGCCAGAGTAGGCTATGACATTTTCTTGGCAGTGAAATTCATCAGTAGGCTGTGCCTGCTTTGCATCCATTGTTGCATCCTGTTAGAGTCTCTGTGAGCCACACACGCACGCACACACACACACACACACACACACACACACACACACACACACACATAGTATGGATAAGTTATGCGTTGTCATCGCATGCTGTGCGTTTTTTCCTGGGGCTTCTGCGGTGCCAAAGGTCTGGGCTGCAGATCCCGAGTCGGACCCTAGTCCCGGGGCAGGACACAGGGACAGAGTGCAGGAGGACATGGACGGACAGGACAGCCTCCTGTCCAAGGTGAGACACCAGCCTCTTTCTTGTCCTTGTTTAGTTCATCTTTCATCTTTTGGTGCGCACGCATTCACACGTGTCAGTTGGAGTGTTGTTATGGAAACCCGTGCATCCTTTTCTCTTTGTAGCTGCTGGGTGATTATGACAAAGTGAAAGCCCTCTCGGAAGGTTCTGACTGTCGGTGTAAATGTGTTGTCAGACCCCTGAGCAGGAGCGCGTGTCGGCGGATCGAAGAAGGACACGCGCATCCACAGGACTTCTACACTGTGGAGACTATCACGTCTGGACCAGAGTGCAAGTGCGTGTGCGTGGCTCCTCCGTCTGCGGTCAACCCCTGCGACAGGGAGTTCAGGATGCAAACACTTAAAGAGGCTGGTAAAGACCATGTCAAGGTGAAGTGGCATCAGCTAGAACACACCTGATGGGTTCTGCTCGTGGATCACATTTGATTCTCTGTGGACGTGGATATTACTTCTCATCAACTCCACATTTAATTCACGACATCAGGTTCAGATTGTGGATGGCCTTGGCCTGTTGTGTGTGTGATGTCTTGAAACGGCAAAGCTTTTTGACGGCATCTACCTGATCCCTCTAGCTGTCCACTGTTCTGGAGCTGCTGGAGGGTTCCTTCTATGGGATGGATCTGCTGAAGCTGCACTCCATCACCAGCAAACTCCTGGATCGCATGGATCACATTGAAAAGGTACAACACAGTAATACAAATATAGTCTACATCAGTGGCGGATCCAGGAAAAATAGAAAGGGGGGTGCAGGAGAATGGTGGGGTCCGGGGTCAGAGCCCCGGTGGGGGTTCAAGGGGCTGAAGTGAAATGAACAGAATAAATACTTCAAATCACATAAAACTGTATTTTCTTATGATCATACATTAATAAAATGAATACAGTTTAACCTCACTAATGTGAACACTTTTGGAACCAAAGCAAAGCGTTGGTTTTAATAAGTTTGTCCTCAGTTAAGACTTTGAATTCCATTGCATTCCAAATCATTTAAAATTAGAAACAACAGGATACAGTAGAAGTATAGGCCTATGATTGGAAACTTTGTGTCATTCACTCAGTCACTGGCTGTGTTCAAACATATTTAATACTCAGTCCATGCAGTTCTATGGTTCCCTCTCTATAATAATGCATTCCATACCTTCTGTGACTGCCTGTTTGTTTTTCATTCAGACCCAAATGCTGCTTGAATAGACAGTTGTCTCTTCATGATTAGACTTTAGTGTAGGTTAGATTGAACTCCTTTTACCATATAGACTCTCATCATAAATGGTGTGTGCACAGTAGACCCCCCTCCAATATAAGATAGAAGAGCCTTGGATGTATACATTTGCGCCCTCAAGTACATGTGGACAGAAAGCTCATGAACTAACCCTACAGTCTATGATATGGGAGCCAGAGGATCGAATCCCAAAAGCAATTATATTATTTTCAACATTTTACATGTTCAAAATTTCAGACTGAGAAAGAATGGGTGGATTTAGTGGGTCAAATGAAATCCTCCCTTAGGGACTGTTTTTAGGTTTATTGGCAGTTGGATGAAGGAGTGCAGAGACTTTTCCATCATCCTGTGGAGTTTGAGCTCACTGAGGAATGAACCTCTAAACGAAGTGCACTGACAGTCCATATCTGTTCATGCGTTGACTGCATGAAGGTGGTCTCTCTGAACCAGACTGTGGATCAGGTGAAGCCCCAGCCGAGCCCTCCCCTTCAGCCTGATGGGACTCAAAGTCCACCCACCCACTCTCCTCCTCCTTCTACTCCTCCTCCTCCTCCCCAGCATGAGGACAAGAAGACACTCAGTGATGTCGGCAGGGCAGCGGTTTATCAAAATCCAGACGTAAGTGTGACATCATGGTGCTGAAATCACAGGGTTAATATAGAGTCAGCGATGTGGAGCTAAAGTAAATGGGCATCATTTCTTTGCAGTACTATAATAACATAGCAATTACTAAATAACCCCAGGTTATGTACATGCATCAGAATAAGATAAGGTTACTCTAGTACAGGGCATAATTTGTGTTTACTTGTTACTTGTTTGCACAAGAAAATGAGTTCTGAAAAATAAGGTGTAATATGTATGAAGTGAAATCATAGCTAAATGTACTCTATGTTATTGATTTACTTGCTGTTTCACAATAAATACACAACAGTAATGGAAAAGATGCTCATGGCTGGAACATTAACATAAAGAGTGAAAGTTCACATAAAAGACATACATTGTAAAAAAAAAAAAAAAAAAAAAAAAGTTCATCTTTGTAATGATTTTAAATGAGGTGTACCATTTCAGAGTTTGTTTAGTATCAGAGAACATAACGGTTGTGCTGCTTGATGTGATAAGGATTAGACTAATAATATGACATATAATATTAAGATATTTACAAAATGCTTCCCTCAGTATAATGACAACAGAAAACCACTCACTCTGAAATACTCATCAGTAAATATAAACATGAATCAACATAAAAAAGAAAGTATGTTATGTTTTTATATTCTTAACTTTTAAAACAGTTGTAATATTCTCGTGTTTCAATAGTGTATTTAAGTTGTGAAACAGTGGATCCATCCTCTTTTTGCTTTTGCTTGGACAGATTATCAAGGCAAAAGGCAATGGATATTACTATCCTGTAAATTCCATGTAGTCTAGCACAGTAACTATATTTTCTCTCTGTATTTTGTGGTATTAGGATTTGAGTTATCAGAAATATTTATCTAGTTGGTTTTAAATGTTTTTATCGTATCACTGTAATGTTGGTAAAAACAGATTTTAATTAAAATGAACCTTTTTGGTAATCATCCTTACCTTGTTAAGCTAACTGACTAGCCTTGTGTACCATGTATTACTGTGGATGTGTGAGCAGTTAATGCAATATTATAGAAACATGCAACATTTATGTAATCTTTAACAGTTGATGTACAGGATGTAGAATATAAAAAAATTTTTTTCATTTATTTGAAAATTCTTCTTCTTCTTCTTCATTTATTTGAAAATTCTTCTTCTTCTTCTTCTTCTTCTTCTTCTTCTTCTTCTTCTTCTTCTTCTTCTTCTTCTTCTTCTTCTTCTTCTTCTTCTTCTTCTAGTTTCTGTATTTATAGGATTACTATAGATACATGCATACATACATACATTTTGGTTGCATTAATAAAACTGAGAGAGAATTTTAATCATCTTCAAAACCAGATCTTATAATCTTAGAAAAGGATCATTGTCTCAGTTGTGTTTGTTTTTGTCCATTAACAGGACAAGTATGAAGAGAAGTTCATCCAGGAGAATCAGTCCTTTCTACATGGACATGAATCTGATGTTGAAATCATTGAGGTCAGCCCTCAGGTTAAAAATGCAGCTACCCAGGGGTCTTCTCCAGTGTCGAAGACCGGGTCCAGTGGAATGATCATCAGAGGAATGACTTTCTATAAATCAGAGCCGGATCCAATGGTAGCAGATGATGGAGAGCCAGGAGAGAACTGTAAGTTCAACCCCCCCGATCAGCATTAAGAGAATGGATTTAAATAAGAATAAAAGAAAAAACTACACCTCTAAAAAATAATTAAATTAAGTTTCCTAACATTAATTCTATTGAAAACATCACTGTCACAAGGAAAACGGATGGTCACAAGTCATCAAACAAGGCAGAGCTGCTATATTTGTATCATGAGCGCATGAAACATCCAACAGCAATGTGAAGATTTGGTGGAAAGCATGGAGAGATGCATGAATTATGAAGTTAAAACAAGACAACATGGCAGAGTCGTATTTAACATGAAGTTGTTTTAGCTTGGTTGGTTGTAGCTTTGTCACCTGAAAACACTGCGCTGGGATGACTTATATGTTCTTCTGACCAGTTGTAATTTTCTGCAGATTAATGTGATATTAACAGTATTTTGGGGGATTTGGGTAAAGTTTTCCTTGTAGTTTGTAGAATAAACAACATTCTTATAAATAGCAGAACCAATGGTTTCATAATTTTTCCAGTACTCTCTTCTTTTGTTTCCACAGAGCTGGACTTTGGCAAAGAAAACTAATTTATATTGAGTTGTAGTAAATATCAAGTCAGTGGGTTTGCTTTAAATTTTGCATATTAAAGCAGTGCAACTACTCAGTAATAATCTAATTCAAAACTATGCTTTAAAAGTATCAGTAATTTTGTCATATTTCCACCCAGGTGTTTTAAGGAGTAGATTAAAACTACGTCATAGGACCTGATGTTGAATCATGTAATTACAACTGGGTTGGATTCAACTGTTCGTTTGCGGCAACAGTTATTCAATTATTCAATTAGTTGGCAACTAAATCCTGCCAAAGGGTCCAATCCAGCCCGTGGGATGAATTTGTGAAATGCAAAAATGGCATTGAAAATACTAGCAATCAAGGCTGTAAAAATTATTTTCATTCAGGGGTCACAAACAGCCCTAATTTGGTCTGAAGTGGATCAGACCAGTAGAACACTATCATAATAACCTAGAAATAATGGCAACTCCAAATTGTTCTCTTTCTGTTGGTGTAAAAAAGTAAAATTACAAAAAAATATTTACAACCCTGAAACTATCCTTTCACAAAAATTATGAAGAACCTGATCAAATATGAACAACTTGAAAGGTCTTACGGGAAGTAATGCAATTTTAACAATGTTCTGCTTGTTACTAAATGTTTTGTACATTTATAGATCCAGTGCAATCTATTAGTTAAAATTAACTTGTGTAAATGATAAGCGGACGCATAATATTGTTAAAATTGCATTTATTTTTCCTAAGAAATTTCAGGTTCTTTATGTTATTCACATTTTCACAATGTAATTTTACTTTTCACTGTTGTTATTTTACTGGTCCGGCCCACTTGAGATTTTGTTGAGCTGTTTGTGGCCCCTAAAATGAGTGTGACACCCCTGTTTTAAAGACTAAAGCAGTTGTTCCCAACGTTTTTTGGCTCGTGACTCCATTTTAACATTACAAATTTCTGGCAACCCCAGACATTCAAAACAGAGACATTTGTTTTGCTAAAATTAATTTGTTTTTGATCATGTAATAGTTTGCTAGACTATGTTGCAAATAAACGTTAATTTTAGATGACATTTAGTCTATATAATGTATATTATTATGGATGGAGGCAGAAAAGCCAGGTGTAGATTACTGCACAAAGTGAGAATTTTATTTTCCTTGGTCAGGATATGTACAGTCAGTCCAGCTTGGATTTACAAGGCTGACAATTAATACTGAACAAACAAGAACTCAAACTATGAATTATGAAAGAGCTGCAGCATCTGAAACTGACCACAATAAAACAGTACCACAGTGCTTCAGTTTCAGCTTCAGAGTTCGTCATGTCTTTTATGGATTGGGATTGTCTCTGTCAACTCACCATATATTTTTTATTAGTAATTTTTTTTTTTTTTTTAATCAATTACTAGAAATTTCAGGTGACCCCATTTGAATTCCAGATGACCCCACGGGGGGTCCTGACCCCAAGGTTGAAAAACACTGGACTAAAGGCATAATTTTCCAATTATTACAATGTTTCCAATTAATCAACAATGAAAATAATTATTGCCAAACTATTTCCATTGTAATTTTCATGTTTACAAATCACACACTTGATCATGTGTCTGCATCAGTTCATTAATTCACTGTACATCATAACTGAAGTCCTCTCTCCTTAAGTTAATTTCAGCCTCTTTTCTTTCTTCAGTTTTTGAGTATCATGGATTTAGTGGTGATGGCCCAGTCAACCTATTCATTGAGGAGAATCTTCTTCAGCATAGAGTCTCTCGCCCCAGCGTGAAGTCAGGACCTAGAACATTTCGACCCAAGACAGCAGAGCCTTTCAACAACTCCAAAAAGACCAGTCAATCGACAAAACCAAAAGACACTGAGCCCGCCATAAAAGCTGAGAATAAGTATATTAACCTCATGGAAACAACATCACAAACTGAAAAACCCCAAAAACTAAGTGTCACAGTTGGAGCGACCACCACCACACAGAAAAACAAATCACCCGCCCCACACACTACACAGAGGCTGATTCCTTTAACAGCTGAACCAGACAGAACCACAACTACAAGCATAACCCAACCCCCTGGAGAGACGACCTCGAAGGGCGCCGTTACAGCATTTACGAAGACTCAGACACGAACCACCATGAAGGATGACTCTGACCTGGACCTGGAGGACCAAATGCAAACCACCGCTGGTGGTTCTGCAGCTAATCCAAGCACCCTGAGACCAAATATATCCACTGAGGCTCCAGATGCTGCCACTACTGCCCCTGTGACCATTACCACGTACCCTGCCCCGACCTCAGCATCTGTAAACCCAACTACAGCCTCCTTCACGCAGGCCGCTACCAAAGCACCCAAAGAAGAAAATGAACCCATTCCAACCACAAACAGACCAAACACTTTGACTCCGCACTTTACTCTGCCTTTAACTACAGCTGTGGCCATGGTTTCTTCACCCACTGCCACTACTATTACCACCACCACCACCACCACTACAACCCCAGTCCAACCGAAATACAAGATCAGCTGGGAAGAAGACAAAGACGGACACTTGGAATCAGATGAGCCGATGCAAAGACAAGAGGAATCTCCTTCAAGGAAACCTGGTAAATAGGTTTTAAATGTCCAAACCAATCCTAATGATTCAAGAAAAACCTCATTGAGATGAACTTAGAATAGCATTTATACACTGTCCGGCCTGCACCACCTTTGGTTTTGATTACAGGAGACATTCACTGACATCTTTTTTTGCCACATAATGCTTCTGTAGTGTCAGGATAAAGTTCATCATATTTTTTTATGTCTCATTCTCCTTCAACCATTCTGTCACAAGCCTGATGATCCTGATCAATCCTGGCACTGTCCAATCGTTTTGATGTTAAAGACATGAGAGGACACTTCCTGCATCAGTTAGAGTTAATGCAACTATGGATGGAAAAAATATGATGAACCTTATTGCGACACTACATAAGCATTATGTGACAAAAAAGATGTCAGTGAATGTCTCCTGTAATTAAAATCAAAGGTGGTGCTGTCAAACATTGCATGTGTGACTTTTTTTGGTTGTATTTTCTATTGTCAGTTGTGGACGTGGCGGGTGCAATCACCTGCACAGCTCTAAATATCCCAAAAAAGTTAATCATCACCATCAATCATTATTAAAAATTCCTGGGAAAAACACCACAGAGGGTGATTGGCAAGAACAGATGCCAAGCAAGAGCTAAGAACCTAAAAAGTGCCAAAAAAGAAATCTTTCCTCTTTGATTTTCTAATAATTAAATTCTTGTATGGCAGCCTAGTCTTTTCCATGATCCAAGCTGGTTGTAACAAAGCCTCTAATTATTTTCAGACTCCTTGACACACACAGAAAGTCTGGATGATGTTAAAGTGTTTCTACATCCTCACCCGTTGTTCTCTGGTTGTTTCACAGGGGACTGCAAGGACACGCTAGCCACTATTTCAGAACCGGTAACTCACAACACCTACGGCAGGACTGAGGGGGCATGGATGAAGGATCCAAAGTCTGACAATGACAAAATCTATGTCACAAACTTCTATTATGGAAACAACCTCCTGGAGTTCCGAAACCTGGAGGTTTTTAAACAAGGTGAGAGATTTTAGTCGAAGGTTTCTACAATTCTAATTTGTCTCATTGTTTTTCCACCAAGCAAGTCATGTTTTTTTGTTTGTTTGTTTGTTTTTTCAAAGTAATTTTTATTGAGTTTTTTTTACAGCAATAGTGCAAAAAGATGCCAAGACAATAAAAACTGTTTTTTTATACAGAAAAGAGCAAAAAAACAAACAAAACAAGCCACCTATCACCATGGACAATATGAATGTAACTGAGAGTTTGTAATGCGCAAACATATACCTAAACATAGGTACAAAAGATCACAAACAGAAAAGGAAAAAAAAAAAACACACACACACACATTACATACATATAAATACAAACGTACACATATACATATAAAATGTAAAATAACATACATTCCCATATAGATTATATGTACATGTAAGCACATACACATGTACATGCCCAAAAAATATGTAACATAATGTAAGGCATGTTTATATAAAAAAAAGTATAATCAAAATAATACCAAACCCTAAAGCGTCACAATGTTAAGAGAGGTGTGCTTGATAGAACCTATATTACAGAACATGGCCCTTCCAAAATAAAAAAATATAGAAGTAAACATCATTGAGATTAATCAAAGCTTTCTCTAATTCTAATTTGTCTCATTGTTTTTCCACCAAGGAAGTTATCTTTTGTCCCTTGGTAGGTGTGGCCCCTTTTGATTTTATACATTTGGCACTTAGACTTGATCAGATTCGGTTTAGGAGGCCAAAGGTCAAGGTCGCTGTGACAGCACAGAACATGTTCAGACATAACTCAAGATTATGATGCAACGACAAACACAGTGGATATTGTTTGGCCCCCGGTCAGCAAGGTTACCACTGCACTGATTTACCTGAAACTTAGTGGATGTCAAGATGAACCCATCACATTCTGGAACAAATCATGTACTAGAGCTTTACCTCCACTAAGGCCTCAAAGCCCTGATATCCAAACATCCAATACCTATGTCAAAATGTAAAAAGAAAATCTACCAAAAACTCCAAAAATGTATTTAATTTGGCTCAAATATGTCACCAGTTCAGTCACTACAGTGCAGTAGTTTTTAATAATAGTCTTTATCTATAGGATACAAAGTACAAAGAGCTTTAAAAAGAAATTGATGAAATGCAAGAAGAGAAAACAGAAAAAGAAGCTCAGCAGAAAAAAAAAACACGATACACTTTCTGGTAAGTGTATTTTCAGAAAAGACTTCAAAAGAGACTCAGACTTTGTCTCCCTCAACCCCCTTTAGTTTTCATCCTGGACACTGGTACAGAAGAAGACCACTGCCCAAGGACCACAGATTGAGCAGAGGTTGATACTGAGTTAAAAAGTCTCAAATCTAGTCTGGAGTCAATTCATGAAGAGCTTTAACCCTTTATAGTTCACTCACAGAATTACTCTGAAATTCAAAATTTCAACCTTAGTAGATGTCCTCTAACCTTATTAGAGGACATAACAAGACTTTATTACTTTTGTGAATTTTTTATTATGTAGAAAATCAAAGTCAATAAAGTTACTATATTTGGTTCCTTACCCATGAGTAGCAAAAAAAAAAATACAAGAAGTATATGTAAAGAATACACGAAAAACATGTGATAGATAGATAGATAGATAGATAGATAGATAGATAGATAGATAGATAGATAGATAGATAGATAGATAGATAGATAGATAGATAGATAGATAGATAGATAGATAGATAGATAGATAGATAGATAGATAGATAGATAGATAGATAGATACTTTATTAATCCCGAGGGAAATTCAAGTGAAAGGAACATGTATTTTAGAACATTAGAACATCACTTTTAGAACATTAGACCAACATAAGTGCTGATCCAGACCCCTGTCCACATCCACATTCTCCCTTTGAACATCATTCCTTACATTAGTACCATTACTTCATGGTACCTAACACAGCAGGTACACTCACTGTTCATGCAGAGGTGGACCTTACAGACCCTGTAGACCACATTGGACCTGAGATTGTTGACTCACTGTCCTCACTGGAACTGCTGCTGTCACTGTCCTCGTAATGTATACAGAAATTACCAAAATAGTCACTTGCTCGATTAAGGGTTAAAAGCAATGACTGAATTCTTCTCTCATGTGTTTTCTTTTTTTGTCTCTGTATTTGTTCTTTGATTGCCATTTAGTATTAACTCCGAATCTGTTTAGCTGTTTGCTGTGTGTTTGTCCCTAGGCTGTTTATTGTAAAGCATCTTTGAGTACGTAGAAAAGCGCTATATAAAACCAATGCATTATTATTATTATTATTATCATTATTAAAATCAACCCTAAAACCAATGAGGAACCAGTGTAAAGAAGCTAAAACAGGTGTAATGTGCAGATTTGTTTGTCCTGTTTGTCAGAGTGCTGATGTAGTTTTTTTTTTTTTTCTTGTATTCTTTATTAATCTCATCTCCTCTTATCCTTCTTAGGCCGTTTCACCAACTCCTACAAGCTCCCTTACAACTGGATCGGCACAGGTCATGTGGTCTATGACGGGGCCTTCTACTACAACCGCGCCTTTTCTCGTGACATCATCAAGTTTGATCTACGTCAGCGTTACGTTGCTGCTTGGACGATGCTGCACGACGCCCTGTTTGAGGAGTCGTCGTCACCGTGGGAGTGGCGCAGTCACTCGGACATAGACATAGCAGTGGACGAGAGCGGCCTGTGGATCATCTACCCTGCGCTGGACGACGAAGGCTTCTTACAGGAAGTGATTGTTCTGAGTCGACTGAACCCTTCAGACCTCACCATGCAGAGGGAGACCACGTGGAGAACGGGGCTCAGGAGACATCACTATGGGAACTGCTTCATCGTGTGCGGTGTCCTGTATGCTGTTGACAGCTACAACCAAAGGGATGCCAACCTGGAATATGCTTTTGACACACACACTAACACACAGATGATACCCAGAATGCCATTCACCAACAACTACACTTACACAACACATATTGACTACAATCCCAAAGAGGGTGTGCTGTATGCGTGGGACAATGGACATCAAGTCACATACAACATTAAGTTTGCCTATGTAGAGCCTTAGAAACAGTTAGACTGTAGGAATTTTAGAGGTTAATCTGCATTGAAGTGGATTGTAGATCAGTCCACATGGCAGCCCATGTATGGGGATTATTATTTTTATTGTTTTTTTTTTATCAGTTCAGAAAAAAATGTCCTTGGTTCCCCAGTCAACATGTCAAGTTGTACTGTATATATTGTAAAACTGTACAAAAGCCCTATGAGATTAATGAATACAGAAAGGTGTCGGAATAAGTTAATGGGTATAAAGCTGGTACAACTCACATTTAAGTACCAGCTCAAGAAAACCTTACTCTACCAAGAAATCATTTGTGGACAAAATTCTAATTACATTATGTTATGTTAATATTATTTGCAACATATACCACAGAACCTGTGTGGTTCATATCACAGATGTTTCTGTTGAACTTTGTTTTGTGAAAGCGCTTAACTCCCTCCATATCAGACTGTTTTGAGACAATTTGCAATAAACATCAGTTATACTAACTCTCAGTGTCTTCTTTGTTTGGCTAATCTCATCTGAAGTTCAAGAAAACATGAAGCAACAGTCAATCTATTGTACTTGTTTCTGAAAATAATGAAGTCAGTGAAGCAATTATAGAATTTGAGCACAAAGCATAAAAACACACACAGGTATAGTTAGAGAAAATCCAGTGTTTATTTTGGTTTATGCACACAACTGAATATAAAAACCAAGGCTTTATCCCTAAGTACAGTCGGGATGCAGAGAAAACATTGCGGTGAATCAGATATATTTTTTTTAAACCAAAAGAGGAAAAAAAGGAACACAGAGAAAAGGTCTGAGGCGCCAAAAAAGCAAAAGTGATGGGCATGTTTTTTTCAGAACAGAATTTTATGGGCATCTGTTGAGCTAAAACACAACCATCTGTACAATCATAGAGCTAAAAGAGATTCACGCTCAGAGACAGACGTGAAACCACCACAACATATGCAAAAACAAATGTTTACTTTAGATATTGTTTAATGTGTAATTATTATGTACAATTTTCGCATTTTCACCTGATATCACAAATAGTCAAAATGAGGTTACAGACAAAAGAATCAAGGAACTTCCCACACCCTGTATGTTAAGTGCAAATTCCGGAGACCATTTATTTATTTATTTATTTATTCAATAACTTCATTAAACAAGGGGTGTAAAGAGAAATGGACGGAGGGGTTGTGTTTGTCACTAGTACTTGCTTTAGCTACAATGATAGAGTAGAAATTTGACATAAATCTAATGAAATGAAAGTCATGTTTTAGAATATAAAATCTCTTCATGTCCAATCTAATAAAATAACAGAAAAGAAATCCCAAAGTAAAAAATTGACCATGTGTCCCCTTGTCCTAATCAGAATTAGCTTATTTTAGATACAATATAAAAAAGTTCCCACAGCTTGTAATCACTCAGCGAAAATAAAAACCAATAAATCCTGACGTAAGAAACCTTAGACAGCAGAGAAGAGCGGTAGCCTCCACATTACTGTCCCACCATTATAGAAATAAATATGTATTTCAGTCTGTTTATTAATATAGTGAAGCACAGTGCAAAGATTCCAAAACAACAACTGCAATTCTTAATCAATAATATGGAGCACCTGGTGTATTTACACAACTGGGAACCAGTCGACAACATAGTGGTTAGACAGCTGACACATCTGACATCCTGAGTTTACTGCACACCTCTATTCAGTTCACCATCTGTGGCTCGAAAAACCAGAGACAAAAGACTACAAATGTAGAAGAGACACTGGCTGACAGAATTAGTTTTACTTTGATATTGCAAGTCTAGTTATATTAAGGTCTTAAGTTGACATAAATCATGGGTGCATTGTCAGTTTCTTAAGTTCTGGCTTTGCAGTTTGTCTAGAACAGGGGTGTCAAACATACTGCCCATGGGGCAAAATCGGCCCATCAAAGGGTCCAATCTGGCCTGTGGGATGAATTTGTGAAGCACAAAAATTACACTGAAGATATTAACAGTCAAGGATGTTAAAATCACTTTAGTTCAGGTTTCACATACAGAATAATTCAGTCTCATGTGGGTCATACCAGTAAAATACTATCATAATAACCTGTAAATAATGACAACTTTTAGTGTAAAAACATGAAATTCCATGAAAATATTTACATTTACAAACTATTCTTTTAGAAAAAATGTAAATATCTTGAACAAATATGAACATGAAATACCTCAACAGCAAAAAAAGAGAGAAAAAAGTGCAATTTTAACAACATTCTGACTGTTATTAAATGTTTTGTGTATTTGTAGATCCACTGTGATCTGTAGGTTGTAATGCACATGTGTAAATAATAAACTGAGGCAGAATATTGTTAAAATTGCACTTATTTTTTCGCTGTTGTTATTTTACTGGTCCAGTCCACTTGAGAACATACTGGGCTGTATGTGGCCCCAGAACTACAATGAGTCTGACACCCCTGGTCTAGAAAGTAAGAACCTAAATTCAGACACTAGATTTGGAATAAAGTGTTTGTGTCACGGCCGGTGATTCAGGAGTAAACGCTCAGCCTCCTGCTGCTAAATTAGCCTTATATTAGATGTCTGGAGATACAGACAGAAGGAGGATTTGGAGCAAAAGGAGCTATCACACGCTTGGACCCTAATGACGGTTGATAATCTGGACTTTTATACAAATGAGTGAATTTCCATCGACACTGTCTGAAGGTGAAGTTGTGTACCCACGCTTTCAGTGATGCGTGTTCTCTGGTTTCCATAAAGGTTTTCTTTTGTCAAGGTGGGACATAAAATGCAGGTGCTGACGGTGATCTTAAGCAGAGCCCATGACCACGCTGATGGGAGGTGTGGCCTGGTTGTCTGTGGGCGAGTGCTGATAAAAGGTGTCCGTGTGGTTGACCCGGAGCAAAGGCGGGATGGTGGAAGACCTGATGTGGAGGATCCTGGTGTCGGTTACTTCACAGTCGATCTGCATCATCACCTCAAACTCTTTGTCTCGGATGATGCTCTCTGTGGTAGAAAACAGAGAGGTACATCTTTTAGTTCACAGTGCATTCACAAATACAAGTCACTCCATGCCAGCTTAATCTCAAAATTCTCATAACAGTTGAAACAAAAAAAAAAAATTGTAAAAATTTCTATTGAATCCATAAGACCTTCCAAAATCCTACGGCTCCACTAAAACACTTCAAGTAATAATTAGAAACAAAACATGTTTTCCATTATCCACCAGAAAAAGGTTTATTGGAGAGATTTTCTCGTCTATTTTAGAGTACAGAGATGTTACTTATGGTCAAGTGGCTAATTCAACCCTTAAAGGTGGGGTATGAGATCTTAGAAAAATGGTTCGAACAAGCTGCATTTTGAAAATACTCAATTCAAAAGTCCAAGTCCCTTTCTTCAGACATCCCCCCAAAGCCACGCCTCCAGAGTACTGGCGCGCACAATGCTTGTTCTCGAGGGTTCACAAGCACTGCACAGCATCAATTCGCCCTACTCCAGCGGCCCCGGTGAACTTTCCATCCTAATATAACTAATATAGCCAAGCTCTGGCTCCATTTCCTGTACAAGTGCTCCAAACCTCTGAGAACGCACGATTCATGCACAAAGAGGGGTACGTGCAGAGGGGGGAGGGACAAATGGCAGTTGAGTTTAAAAGACATATCACCGTTAAATCATTTTGATTGGGCGCTCAAAATGATTGGATGGTGTTTTTTCAGTCCTGTCCGTTCCACAGGTGACTACATTTTTTTAATTTTTTGTGTTAGAGCATTTAATTAATTGGTTGTAATCAGGGTGTGAATGGGGATTTTAAGCAATATAGTAAAAAATGCTCCAGGAAAACATCTCGCACTCCCCCTTTACAGTGAACCTGTACTGGTCATGCTTACAGCGTTAATTGTGCTTTGTGCATTACTTATAAGCAAGAGAGGTGCAAATTCAGTAGACAACAAAAAAACAAAAACATAAATGCACCACAATGGACATTTTATTACTTGAATTACGGGCGGGGGCAGAACCTATGGGGAGCAGCCGTTGCCGGCTGAAGGTGATGTACCCTCATTGTTTCCGGGTGACAGAGTGCAAGGAAACAAGCAGCAGTCAGTGAGAGAGATTTAGTGGAAAGCACAAGTTCGCGCTTGTTGTTTGTGCGGCCTTAAGCTTTGCACTCCGCCATTGTCCTAGAGACATGACCCAGCGCTGATGATGTGTCATCTTAGACTGGAGTCTGCTGATTAGACGATGAGTCTGCGTCACTACTGGTGCTGGAACAGCCATTGCTGACCATGCCTGACTGACTCGCACGTACTTGACAAAGGGCTATGATTTAAGTTACCTGATATTAAGTATTATACATGATCTTTAGAAATAGCTAGCAATGAAAATTCACTACAGATACCATTTAAACCATTAGATACAATATATCATTAGGATTCAATACAGGTGAAGGGTAAAGCACATATTACCTGCTGTACCACGAAACTAGTTTGGGTTCTAAGGATATGCTTTTTTTTTTTTTTTTTTTTTTTTAAGATAATAAAGCAGTTTTACTCCAGCCCCCTCCGTAACTATCGGACCTGGAATACTGGTAAACAAATTTATAACCATCACACGGCGCTCAGTCCTGGCTTACTTTACAGAAGCCAAAGATATGTAGTTAGGGAAGTCTGCTTTTAGTTATTTTACCCAACAAACTTGGAATCACCTTCAACAATCCTTTAAGCTATTCTCATTAATACAACTGGGACAGTTTCAAGAGTTAATGGATAATTTTATTGATTTTAATTTTATTGATTTTAATAGCTCTTGTTCTTAATGATTTTTATTTTTTAATGTTTACTGTTAGAACTTGACCTTTTCCCCCCTTATTTTAGCACAACTGTACAACTGTGATAACTATAATATTTGTACTCCTTTACTCCTCATGTTCTGTACTTACCTCATTTGATGCAATTTAATTTTATTTCATTTTATTTCATGCACCTTGGCACCATTAAAAATGAGGGTTTCCATCAATGTGTTTTTTGATGGTTTAAATGAATGAATGAATGAATGAATGGACAAATAAATGTTTATTAAATTTTTGTTATTCTAAGTCTAACCAGTTGCTTATTTTTTTAGTTGAAATTTGTACTGCACATCCAAGAAACCCTAAAGGTAATGTACAACATGTACTCTCAAAAACAGTTGTGATCAAATTAGTTGAACACAACTTTTTTTTTTTTTTTTTAAAGATATATCCAAGGTATATCTGAGACTGTTTATTTCCACACACACCAGTGGGTTATTATAACAACAGATTTGATCAACTCTAAACACAGAGCTCGCCAAATGATAATGATTATTTCATTTTGATCATGATTTTTCTGGCAGGCTTGTTGTCATGTTTCCTATGGGAAGAAGTGATAAGACAGTATTTTGGAGTGCAACATAGGTTTGTTTTATGCAGCTGGGGGCTGAATAAGTACAAATAAGGCGGAGGTTTGGTTACAGATGGTGTCCAGAGGTGAGTCACACACTGGAGTTTTCCTTCATAGAAATAAACAAAACAGCTCTAATCAAGAGCAGGACATGCAAATTTGAGAGAAGAAAAGAAGAAACTCTGGCAGGAGAGTGGGAGAGAGAGCGATTGCTGGTGATGAGTCAGGATCCTGCAGGCTTCTTGTTGAGAAAGAAAGAGGAAACTCAAGCTTGAAAAATAAAAATGGATCAACTTGAAACAGAACGTTGTGCTTGAATAAACTGAGAAGTGCAGTATAGTTTGTGTACAGAACAATGATAAACAAAGGTCAACCTGAGGTCTGACTTACACACAAGTAATTACTCAGGCTTTATCTTGGGAAATTCAAGCATGGAAAAAGATAGTGGACTTGGAACAACTAGTGTGGTTTTAGGGTTCGTGGTGTCCCACAGCCTAACTTTACTCAGCTGGGGGAGAGAACATCCTTTAAAGTGGACACGCTTGTAAAAGTCTCGGCTAGAAAAAGCTTTCAAAAACACAAGGGTTTCTTGTGTATTTACATTAAAAGACACATTCAAACTTGAGGCTTTCTTTGTATAGTGGGGAAAAGAGTCAGGATGGTAACATTCCCCATATGGAGTGCTTAAGTCAAACACACCTCACTCCGTTTTAGTGCACTCTTATATGACCAAGAAATGGAGCTGTAGGCGTCTTTAAAATACCTTAGAGTTCTGCAAGTGGTTTAAAACCTGCAGTATTTTTCCAGACACCTGTGCAACACATCAGCCTCTCTGCTGCTGTGCAGGATTTCCGCGCATGGACAATAACACAAATTAAGTGTATCTGATTTTACAGAGACCGTACGACATCTCCTTCTCCAGCCGGAAGATTCCACGGATGTTCATATCATTAGATGGTTAATGGGTGTAATACAGAGCATGACTTCATCTATTGCGCTGCTTCCTCTTTTGCACCTGCAGCTGAACTGGGACTTCTCAAATAATGTCCTTGGTTCAGCAGCAGACATCTCTGGAAGTCATCTCCTTGGTCAAGTTTGTATCATTTGTCACGCTATGTCTTACTAATATTGGGTTTCAGCCTCTAGTTGGCCTGGAAAAAGTCATTTTAGTCCATTGTCACATAGCCTGTAGAGATCACACCTGAATCTCAATGAAAAATGTGTATCAGGCAACAGTAAGTATAAGCTTTCACATGTAACAGAGTCAAGATAATAAGCGCACATGTTGAAAATATCACTAGACATATTTACAGCCTTCATAAATTCAACACATTTTCCAACGATAAGTCTACAAAAAAAGCGTATACTTGATTTTTAATTATTAGAAAACCTGCTGTGTTTACATCTATGTTTACTTCCTGGCAGCCTGCTTCTTTCCTCTCTTTGTTCTCTGTCACTGTTTCTGTCCTGAACTGCTGATCAGTGGAATAACTGGAAACCATTCTTGCATGTGCATACAATATGTGTCCCCATGTGCAACATATAAATCATCTATATATATTCATTTTTTTTTTTATTGTGAGACTTTACTGTCCTGTTATCTATGAAGAGACTACCATTTTAGCCACACTAATTTTAATTAACAATAATTCAAGAACTCACATTAGATTCTGTGCTTTATTTACATCCATCTCTCACATTATTACCATTCTCTAAACTGGACTTTACAGCCACTGGCCTGAACAGTAGAACAGGACACACACCGGCTCCAGTTTTGAAACAGACGCTCTTTGAAGATGTTGCCAGAGCCGTCGTCCCACTCTGCATGGTCTCCCTTTTACTGGTGCCATCTGGAGATGTTCCAGAAAGCTGCAGCGACACACTGAGTCAGTGTGTGTGCTGATAACCCCCGCCCGCACCCACTCCAACGTCTGGCAACAGCACATTTGAGGAAACCAGAGAGTGCATCTCAAGAGGACACCGGCTGCCAGACTGGCACAAGCTCTGAGGACACGTTCATGGGGGAGGCTTTTTTTGACATCAGAAAGGAAGCAATTCATGTGCAATTACTGTATAATCAGAAAATTGCGATGCACACTTGAGGTCAATAAAATGAAATGAGGCACCAATAGGATTTCAATTAGGGAAGTCAAGCATCCTCATAACCTACTGACTTTCCACTGGAAGTTTGCTTCATTTAAAAAAAAAGAAACTAGCTATTTTTATTTAAAGGTTAATTTTAGGGCATAGAGAGCTGAAGTCAAGCCCCTTCCCCTGTGCCCCATGGGATGTAGCTTTAGAAAAACTATGAACAGCAGTCAATGGGAAAATACATTTTTTTTAATCCTGTTTGAACTGTGCAACTATTTCAATGATGCTGATAAATTTAAAAGGTATTTTTAGAAGCCAAGAAAGTCTCCATTTATGGCAAAGATAATAAAGAAACATTCAGTTTGATGTTAAACGGCTGAATGAACTGCATCTCTCGTCGCACACGATGCACGTCACCAACAGCAAATCGACTGTTACCTTGGCAATTTTTCTCAATCTTTGAGAGCGAGATGAAAAAAATATTAAAAGAGGGGAAAATCTGGTCATGTTGAAGCTGCTGAGATATCTTCAGCGACTGTACAGATCATGAAAGGACAGCCCCTCTGTGACATCCAGGTGTGTAGTTTTTATATTTACATAGTTTTACAGCCTAGTTCAACAGTTCTGCCACAAACAATGACTTTCTTGATGTGTAAAATTATTATCATTAACATCATATAAGTAAATGATGCATAATTCAAAGGGGATCAAAAAGTTCTATTTTTGTTTCTCTCATCATTGACTGCATTACAATTATTATTATCATTATTATTATTATTATTATTATTATTATTATTATTATTATTATTATTATTATTGTTAAGTAAGGTCAAATGGGGCACAACTGGAAGAGATGGGACTTTTCCTTTCTATTCCTAATGACTGGGACATTGTGAAATGACTTATTTCACAGGAAATACAAATAAACTTAAGTACCCAACAAGACCTGAAGTTTTGGAGATACTCTGACCCAGTCATCGTCAGAATTTCTCTCTTGTCAAAATCACTCAGATCATTACATTGCACATTTTACTACTTCCAACAAATCAACATCAGTGACTACATGTTCACTTGCTGCCTAATATGTCCCACCCATTGAAAGGTTCCATCATAATGAGACAATCAACTTTATTACCACTTCATCTGTCAGTGGTCATAATGTTGTGGCTGATTAGTGTATTTACTGTATTTAGATATAACTATATAATGTCACAGTAGCTAAGAAGTTCCATTTAAAGACCAAAGTCACAAAGCAACAGTAAAAATTTGGGTGATAGGGAATTGTTTTTGCAGGGATGGAAAGGGTTAATCTCCTGAGTTGGTCAGAGTGCTCTGGTCGAGATGTTCTGTTTAGTTTAGAGAAGAAGGAAAATGTGGCCCCTGATGTCTTGAGTGGTGTGAGGCTCTACCTTGAACCCCCTGGTGAAAGCTGCCTCTTACTTGTAGCTGCAGCGTGCATGAAGTAAAAATAGACTGCAGTGTGTCCTCGACACATATTCCACCTATAAGTGATGTAATTTCTAAAACATTCCTCTCCTCCAAAACATGTCGCTTCCACTTGATTGAGCTACTTTCAAACCCAGAGGATCATTAAATAAACACACCCTTCAGCCCTTATAAGGAGACACTGCTCAGCCAGATAGGTTTTTTGGGGAGAATGAATAGGGTCAAGGTCGACTAGCTTCAACAGAACCCCTGAACCGTGGACATGCAGCGAGACGGAGCAGATGACGGCTCACATCAAAGTCTCTATCCTCAACATTCGGTTATTGACCAAGACAGACCGAGTGATCACTCCAGATTAGCAGAGTCTATCCATCTCCTCCAGATGAAAACCATTTAGTGACTGGAGAAGGAAGGCATTCCTCAAGCAGACCAGCAGAGAGCTGGAAAAAATTATTCTCTGCTGTGGAGCAATCATGTTCCAGAAAGAGGACAGTGCTCCGGCTTTACTGCTGAGATCAATGTGAGCGTTTGCACTTAATCACTTTAAAGTTTCAAGCAAAGATAACATAAATCTAAACATGGACACTGTCATCTGTGTGACACATGGGCTTTAAATGAAAAAATAAATAAATAAAGGAGTGAGGGCCATGTGGGTGTCTTGCTACTAGAGAATCAGCACCATCACTTGTTAGGAAGGGAAGCCCATTTTCTCTGTCAGCCCCTGTTGGCTTTGTTTTTAACTGTGGTTCTTGCTGACAGGTTAAAGACAAATACCCAGAGAAGCAGTTGTATCATCTGAATCTGAAGCTGCTGTACATACATCTCATGCATCTGTGCTAACACAAAACTGCTGTGAGTTCTCTCTTGAAAAGACATCACACCAGGATCTGAATCAAGCCAGGAAGGACCTCGGGGATGACTACTGAAAAACACCACGTTTTAGTTTGTGACCAACTACAGGCATCCATGACAGATCAAACACATGAGGTCCTCTTTCTTGAGCTAACAAGAATCTTTCCAGACCTGATATCTCTCCCTGAATACCACCTTTGTTTGGCCATTTCAACAATTGACTCAGAAAGGAGGTCTTGGATTTCACTATTTACTGCTATTTCAATGGGCCATCTGACCAGCGCAGCCCTTAAAATTCCTCCGTGACACCAACCAAGAACAATGTTTACCTTCATCAATCTTCATCACCCCCTCCCAAAAAAGAAAGAAAAAGAAAGAAAAGAAATGTGAAAAAAGAAAAACTTTATTTCCCTATTGCCATGTCTTCCCTGCTGAGTAAGAGGCTCATATTCCTCTGACTCACTCCTCTCAGTTTTAGCTCTCTAATCAAATTTGCAGCTGGTTCTTTGCCACAACATGGAGATAAAGGGAGAGGAGGATTTCATCTCGAAATGTCACTTAAACATCCAACAACAACAGGCCGCCTTCCTAATTGTTCACACCATACTACGAAGGGTTGTGAAAATGAAGCCACCTGATACTAGCTACAGTATTTGACCATAAAAAACCTATTTCCACTAAAACCTCCAATGACCTGACTCTGAAATACTGTACCAATAATCCTTAAGATCTAATCACTATGGAGAAACGTTTCAGTGAGCTCATGGAAATCAGGAACATCTGGACACTTCAATGATTCAGAGAAAACAATTTGGCAACAAGTGCGCTGATGGAAGGTTTTTGCCGTTCACATCTATTTCATGTATAACTGGGGTGAAGTGCTTTGTTTTCAAGGCCAATTGGTCAAATAAATGGGTGATTGCTTCTCAAATGGGCTGATGAAAACCACCCCCCCACAACACTTCACAACCAAGTGCGCTCTGATGGTCACCCACATTGTGGGGCCGCGGCCGCCAACAAACATAAACAAAAGGAATCAGATTATGTAATATATCCCACTCCCTGCCCAGACCCTGTTCTTCTAACTAAGATTCATTGTATTAGTCAGATCAGTTTTATTGAAGGTATGGTACAAACGCAAAAGTCTTTCACTTGTATTTCACTTCATTTATACAAAAGTGTTGTTTTAGTGCAGTACATAAGAACAAAACCATACCAGTTATGGACTGTAACTAAGTACTTTTACTTAAAGACTGTACTTAAGTGCAAATTTAAGGCACATGTACTTTTATACTTTATACTTCTCAACAATATTTTAGGAGCAAATACTGCACTTTTTACAGCACTACATTTGTCTGACAATTTTTATTACTTTTCAGACTAGTTTTTCATCACCTTCATGTAACTATAAATTTATCTGAAACATAGACTTTTCAATGGTATTTTCTTCCAGCGATTATGCTAACAGCGTACGATGATCTTCCAGAATGATGCATTGCTGTGGATTAAACTACAGCATAGAAGTAGTTCAAATGAGGTCAACCTTAAATAACTATGGCAATAACATACAACGTACAGATTAAAGAAGAACACCATATATAATGGTACGACACTAGAGTGAACATTTCACTGCAGTTAAGAAGGGATTTTAACTTTCATACTTTAAGTACCTTTTGCTGATATTACTTACATACTTCTGCGTGGATAAAGATTTAAATGGACATCTTTTACTTGTAGTGAAGTATTTTTGCAGTTCTTTTACTTGCCTAAAAATTCCAAACACTTCTTTCACCAGTAAAAATATGCCATGTAGCTGTTAGTTACCAATCTAAGCTATTTATTTTAGACTTGTATATGTGTGTGATTCAATCTGTAGTTTAACTCAAGGATCTAAAGAAACAGCACAAGCATTGTCTACTAATGAAACAGCAGGGAAACTATTTGGTAAAGATGAGCTTTAAGCCAGCAGCACCAACTTCAGCTCCAACAAGTTGTATTTTTTAAAATCTAATTACAAACAAACTTGAAGAAAAGTTACCTCAGTGAGAAGTAAACATGCTCTAATTTTTGTGGAAGTCTCTTAAAGCTCATGTAATGCATTCTTGTAGAGACACGTGTTTCTGAATCTGCTCCCAACTCCCCCTTCATCTGCTTCACGGTGCTGAGTGACCAAAACTTGCCAAATATTGTCTGTGCTTCAGTTCTTACCATTTATGTTCATAGCTGGCAACAGCACAGACACCTTGGGTCGACTTCCTTTGTTGTGGTTGGTTGCAGGAAGCAGGAGATGGTCCTGAGAAAAAAAGAGAAGAAGGTCACCAAGAGGAAAATATTACTCATTAAGAAGAATTTTGCTTGCTGTTTACAAAGATTTGCATGAGAGGTTAAATGACTGACCACAAGATGCACTCACAGACACCGTTAAGGTTATCAGTGATGCAGGAGTCATCTTGGGAGGTTAAAACATCCTCGCACAAGGCAATAATTTCAATGCAAGTCTCTCTTGAAAGAAAAAAATCCTTCAAATTTTACAGCTGTTACGCCCTGCTATGCCTATTCATCAGACAAAAATCACCAGCATAATACATCTGTTAGTGTAGTAATTAAAAACAGTTCTTGAATAACTCAGTAAGAAATGAACGGAAAGGTTTTAATTTGGAAACATTCTCTGAAAACGAAGATGCAGTGGCAAGGAATACTAATGTATAAAAACACATGTGACCCATGCACATAATAATGAAGGTCATTAAAATGATTTATTGACAGCTACATTTATTTATTTCAACATGAATTAAGCATCTAAAAACTGGTAATCCACAAAAAAAGGAAAAACAAACAACTATGGCATACTGACTACCAATGACTGAATAAAAACTGGTTAGCTCTTTCACACTTGGGCTGCAACACAGCTGGGGTAAAATGAAAAATGAGGAATGTTAATGTGATGACAGGTGGGAGGTTTGAGAAGAGGGACTACAGGAAAAAAAAAAGACAAGAAAGACAAATCTACAGCAGAAACCTTATGGGACATAAGGACATCGTGACCTGTAGAAATGAGGGAAAGGGGATGTATAGAAAGAAAAAGACCACAAAATGCAAAATGTGAACCATTGTATCTTGTAGTGATGAGTAAACCTATAAACCAACTGGTGTCCGAAAAAGACCACAAGGCTTTGAATAATCTCACATCTTTAAATGAAAGTGGATTTTGCTTCAAAATAAGGTTTTACAAATGGTTTACAATTAGGTTGAAAATTAAAAGTGACCTCTAATGAAGTTAGAATTTTCAATTATAGACGCAGCTAATTGTTTGGTAAGGTCAATGCTGTTTAATCTGCAGTGGCTGAAAAATCCTTGGCTGATACCAATATTTTACATTACATTTTGGCTGATAGCTGATGCAGATACCTATGTTTTTGTAGCTATTTATCCCCTCCTTAACCCATAAAGACCCACTGCTACTTTTGTGTCAGTTTCCAAATTATTTTTTCTTGCTATTTAACCTTTCCTAAGTGATTTATCACCATTTATTATAATATAATCCTCTGTATTATGCATTTTTTCAGTGTAAATCAGGTATTTTCCTATATTTAAATTACTGATCATGTAGATGTTCATAATAACTTAGATAACAGTTGAGGGTTATTATATTAAAAACAGAGAAAACTGAAGAAAAAATAAGATTCTAGTAAAATCTATCCTTGACTGGAGAAAAAAAAAGTGTCTCCATCTACCGTCATTGATCAACCTCCATGAGTTTTACTGGTGAATCAATGTTGTAGAAAATGAAGGTGTTTCCGTGTTCATTACGGAGCCTCTGAACATCCAAATGGGTCATATCTGATGACCATGAAAAGATGACAAACTGTATTTTACAACAATTATTGACATGTATTAATTAGATTAATAGATCAACAGGTATTAAACAGTTTAGATCAGTAGATGGTTTTGGGCACTGGTGGATACTTGGGTCTTTCTGGGTTAAACTAGAATCTTCATTATAAACATAAAAATGGTTACTATTTTAATGAATTATTGAATGAACACATTCAAACATATGCACCTATTAGAAACCCTTTAATATAAAAGATAAATATTTACCACTTCTATAAGTGAAAACACATCTTATATATACACTGATATCGGCTGATATCAACAAATATCGGCCAATTCCAATTTCCAACTGATATAGTCAGAACGTCAGGCCATTTACTGATGAGTTACTACTCTTTATAACCTGCAATGGGAACCTTATTGTAAAATACATCATAATTTATCAGTGTGTTACTGCTACCATTTAAGATGCAATCAAGCTCAACAGGTGTCGGTAACACACCTGTCAGGTAGTCATCTTTTTAAACACTAAACTTTTATGCTTTCTTTACTGATCCAGTTTGTATGTAAGTGTACAGTAGTAAGAAATAACCATGAGCCTTGTTACAGTATTCACAGTCACTGCTTATGCCTCATAAAGAGTAAAAGTCCCATGTTTAGCATTGACCACAGACTGTATCTAACATATAAAACATTGCTAATGCAAGTTAGGGAAATACAACACTGTTGCTAAACTCATCATGTCACTAAAATTACATCCATTTTAAATAAAACACTCAAATAGGTCTAAATATAATTGAGTATTATTATTATAAAACCAATTTAACTCTTTAAAACCTGACGTGTCATTGCTGACACACCCTGAGCATATGCAGTTTGGATGGCTGTAACTCACTGTTTGTGCAATTGGAAAATTCCAACGGTTTCTGAAACTTGAGACATTACCCTTCATAGGTTTTATTGGGTCATTACGGTAATGTCACTCGTGCCTGTACTAGAAGATGGAGAAAAATCTGTTTCAGTAGTATTATAACATGCAGTAAATTTTAAGTGTTTGCTAGATTTTGAAAGATCTGGAAAAAAAAAAGTGCTCTGGAAAAATGGGCAAAAGGACTCACAGCACATTTTCTAACCTTTTAGTTAGTCAAAATAAGAAAAGAAGCCCAGGCGGACCATTTTAGGCTTAGGGTTTAAAGGGTTAACAGCTTACACGTGGTTTCAAAATGCCAATTTATCTACCATGCTAATAGATTACACACTAGTGGCACAATTTACTTAGTTTAACACAATATCTATAATTTCTTTTCGCTGGAGATTCGAACTTCTTGCATTACTGGCTAACTGAAGTTACAAAGAAGTAATGAACAGAGCAGAGTAATAGAAAAAAAATGTCATAGCTTGCCTGTCTTCATCAATAATGCTGCTTGACAATATTACTCCTAAATGACATAAAGTGGTTTCTGTGATATATGATTACAGGCATTGTAGGGCATTATGGGTAAACTGTGAGCCACCTGAGGGAGTATTAAATGCTAAAAAAGTGATGCCTGGTCTTGACTGTGTTTGGAGAGTGGCAAAGAAAACACCAATCCCATTACTGCTTATCATCAGGGGACTGGTGATCCTGTGACGCTGACATAACATCTGCAGCTGCCATGACAACAGGTGAAATTTCCTTGAACATTACTGGATATGGTAGGGACTGAAAGCAGCCAGTGTTTCCACCACCTCTCCTTAATGCACTCACAGAAAGCCACAGGTGGTAAAAAAACAACAAGAAGTGAAGCGAGACCCCTATGTGACAGTAGAGTAAGAACAGGGCAGAATTTGGTCGTGTTGAGATTTATGTTTTCCATCGCCTCACCACATTTCACACTTTAACAAAACCTTGGGCGGTGATGTATCCGTCAAGGCCTTAAACCTTGACCTAAGCGTGACCATCTCAGAGCGTGTAACAGAGTGACCTCAACAGTTGGACAGGGCAAAAACAGGCCATGATGAACACTAAAAAGTATTCAGCCTAGAGGGACAAAACTCAGCTTTGGTAGTGGTTGGCTTTAGAATCCAAACAAATTCCAAATTTAATCCAGAGCTTTAGATGTCTTGTAATAACATCATACTGACTGGAATAAAAAAAAAATACACATGACCACTTTTGTTAACACCCTGAAACCCAGGAAACAAAATACAGGCAAATAAACTGACAGAGGAAACACTAATAAAGGTCTATAAGAATTAAAGAGGCCACACTGAATAACAAATGCATCTGCCAACGTCCTAGAGTGGGCTCACATCTTACAGTGTTGGCTGTCTTTACCTATCAATAATGCACCTTTAATTACACTAATCTTTAACTCAGGAAGAGTCCATTGTAATACACTTAAACACTACTCAGTATGTTTTTTTTAAAGAATTACCCTGGAAGATAATTTCAGTGTTTCTGAGATTTTTTACATACAAAATTGCAAAGCTTTTCCACATCTTTTCAAGGACTAATAGAATTCCAGTGGCCATTCACAACCCTTTAGTGAATGAAGAAACCTTTTTCATTCTCTAATTGTTGGTTATTTTAATTTTGACTTCAATTACAGACATATCTTTACAGGTAGAATAATAAAGAATAAAAACTAAGGTCAGAGTTAATAGACAGATTAACATCCATTATAAATTAAACAGGGCTTTTAAGAAAAATCCTTGCTCCACAGGATGTGGTATAACAGTTCAAACATGAAACAGACAGAATGCATAGTGTGATGCTAACATTCCACTGTCATTGTTTACACACCAGGTCCAGGGTTTTCCATTTTTATAAGACTGAGGTGCAGCACCTCACCCGAAAACAGAAAAAGATTTATCTCCAACTCTGGAGAAAAAATACGCTATGTGGACTAACTAAAGTACAGCTACCATATTTCTTGTAATAAAAACCAGGAGTCAATTAAATGCCAGTGTCTGATAATAGCCAGGGTTGAGGTAGACATTTACAGACAGGTAAAAAAAATAACATGGATAAACGTTTAGTGGCTGTCTACTTCTACAAGGTTCGTTTCATAAATTCAATGGGGTAATTCTCAACACTTTATGGTTTACCCATCTGAGTTTCAGCCACTGCAGGTGTGTGTCTTCCTTTTTCATTTGGCCTGTCATTTGTAGAAACTTACAAATGCAATAGGAAGACGATGTTTACAAAAAAGCTGTGAAGCAATGAATGGTTTCTATTCACTGCAACACCAGAGGGCTTTTATTTTACAATGGTTAAGGAATTGTTGCATTTTTAGAAAAGCACAATTCAAAACAAGGTTTCATCGCAAATAAGATAGTGTTTACTTATTAAACAGAGAAATATAGCATAAAGGTCTGAGTCTTATACAAAACTCTTTCAAATAATGGAATGGTACCTCCTGTAGCTAAGAAAAAAAGAAAGGCTCTGGACCAGTGGTGGCTGCTCATCTTTCAGAGAGGGGAAGCTAATTGCTGGCTTACATCAAAATTTTTAAAAAAGTCGAGTTATTTAAACATAAATTCGGCCCTCCGTTCCTTTTTAAGAAAATGGTCAGTGACCTTATCGTACCCAGTAAACAAGAAAAGGTTGAAATTATGTTAAATTGAAACAAGGAAGTACAATGAGTGTGTTTTATTTACAGTGCAAGAAATGAACAAGTAATTTCGTAGTGGTTTCTCTCTTGATTTCACAAGCAGAATGCGTGACGGTATTAAACTGAACTCTGTCAAGTGAAGGAGTAGATCTCAAGATAGCTGTCAATCAAATGGGATTCAGCCTTTCGACTGATCCTCCAATCAGCATGTGGAAGCCCAGCGTCCAGCCCAGCCGAGGTCCACCCACAGCTCCATTCACCCCCAGAGACACTGAGCGTCCGGGGGCGGGACAACATCGTGGCATTTATCCAATTACCATCCAGTTTTGAGGCAATGAAAAAAACTGTTCCATGAAGTCCCATTGAAGTGCATGGATGCCGAGCGTTTACGGGCAAATGCACTGACCATAGATCGTATGAGAAAACAGTGCAACAGGAATGTATGAGAAGTGATGTTGAGTGAGATGAACGTGTTCTAACACGTTTGTAGTCAATGAAATGTCAACACAACTGTACATATTTAACCATTTAATTTTCGTAATTTTAGGGGAAGCCGAGCTTCCCTTGCAGTCTTTGAGAAATCGCCTCTGCCCTGGACACTATTTGAATGCAGTATTTTCTAAAATGGTAAAACAGATTATCTAAAATTATACCAAAACTCACCTACTGACAAGAGTAAAATTCAACCCAACACCCAAATAAACACTTCAGAAATCTAATGGAATTTAATAATATCCCCTGTGTTCTTGCCTGTTCAGTAAATTTCATTGCAGACAAAATTATTCCATGATTTTTCCAAAACGGAAATGATTTTCCTCAAATTCATTCATTTTCCAAATTTTGCTATTTCTTCTATGTTAACAGCAATAAAACCTCAGTAGTGTTTTAAAGTCAAAATTCTTTCACTTTGGAACCACTGATAGACCCTCAATGCTATTCTGCACACACACAAATCTGAAGGACAGCCAGCTGACCTGTGCAGGCCTTAATCTCCCATACACCATCGTTACTATTGTCCCTGTTGTCACCATGCCAACTGTGAGGCGGTCTTTTGTCACTTGCTTGGTGACGAAGGGTCTTGCTCTTTGACCACATGCATCACAAACTCCCGCCCCGCTGAGTAATCCTGAGGATTTAAGAGCTTAACACCACCAAGAGTATGTAGAAGTGCTAAGGGCGATACGAAATACGCACCAACTTAGTCCATTTTTTCTGAAGGAACACATTATCGTGTCAGAGGACAGCGACAGTAGCGTTGAGTTTTTCGGACTATTTCTTAGGTGATTTAGTTATTTAGTTAGTTGGTTTTTCTAACACATACCGCAATGTGTAGAGCTCTAGAGATCATAGCCCTTCCCTCAGCAGATGAGACGATGGAAAGTGGGGCTTTACCAATATTTTTTTGGAAAGAAAGTTCAGACCTAAAAGAAACAGTCCCAAAGAACAACCACTAAAAAAAACTGATGTCCAGGATGAATTCTATCAAGAAGGCAAATTAAAAACAGGCTCAGTGTCTCCAGAAGTCCAATGCTAAAAGAATAAAGCTCAAGAAGATTAACTATGACATATGGTCATGCTCAGATTTTTAAACATGGTCTTGATGATTCCAAATGGGCCAAGAAAACTGCACTGGAAAGTCGGGGGCTACACCCTTAGGCGTGTGCTTATTGTCCCTGCCCCCACCCTTCCATTTTCCATTTTAATCAAACTTCCCTGCTGTGAAACAGACTATTACACATCATTTATGAATCAGAAGTTACTTTTTCAGTAATTCATACTTAATGGGCAATTTGGAAAAGGGGATCACAGACATAAATGAAATATGATCAATGCTGAGCTGTAAAACTTCCATTGAAATTTGTTCTAGTTTTATTTTATTTTTGTCGGCACCCTGTCAGAATGTGTATATGAGCAGTGAGCAGTCTTTGTTGTGAAAATCAGTGTCAAACACCAGAAAGGGTGATCCTTACCCTACGGAAAGACACCACGTAGAAAGTGTCTCCACGACGATGGATCTCATCAAAAAAGTCACTGGAGGTATGAGGAGGTGCGTAGTACACCTGCAGCTCACTGCCTGGATTCCTGTTGGAAGGCAAGAAAAAAAATGAAAAGATATTTGGAACCAGTTCACTTAAAAATTAAACTAAAATTAATATGAAACCCCATTTTCCAGAGAATTTCCAACAATTTGATTAGACTGTACATACATGTATGTATATATGTAATAATTTTTACAAAAAGACCAGAAAAATCCAATTTAAGAATAACAGTAAAAAAAATATTATAATAATAATACAATACCAAAAAAAGTCTTTCTTTACCCTGGTGTCAAAATAAGATAATCAAGTCATCACAATATGATAAAACTCATCAGAGACTTGATGAAAATGGACTTGAAGTTGTATCTCAGTTGTTTCCCAGCTCACTGTCACAGTTCAGTGCTGTCAGACACAATAGGGGCTCAAAGGTTTGGAAGACTCGGCTGCTGCGGCCACGTCAGCATGAAATGTTTCTTAACAAAATGTACACAATGGGGAGGCCACCAACTACACAAAACCAAAATACAATTTTGTGACAAACAAACACCCCCTGTGGGACCTGATTACAAAACGTCGTCCTTCATATCAGAATTGTCTGTGTGTTTTCCATTTTCATTTTGACCAACCTGCGGCCCTGCAAATGTTAACTGGTGAAAATGGATATTTTTTCTTTTGTCCTGTAGATTTGGAGTTTTTATAGCCACACTAGCAACTGGGAAAACATTGTAGGTGGCCAAAAAACTATTGATTCCATCTGTCTGATCTAAGCTACAGGGTGCAGTCCAACAGAAAAAAGGTCCTTATTTATTACCAGGTCATGCTTTAAAATTGATTGTGCCATAAATAAATCACTTCATAAAAAGTCATAAAAGGGCATAAGGGGAAAAATCCAAAGAAATGTTACCTCTATACCAGTTCTATTTAAAGGCCCCCTTTGGGCCAATATAGCTCCAGAACAATACAACAAACCCTTATGTTATATCAACAACTGCTTTGTGTAATGGAGTTACAACTATACACTCATATAACTGCAATAATCTGCACTTTAAACAGATCAGACACATCTGTCAGAAAAAACAGTCTACAGCTCTGTAGGTTACAGCACAAAGTTTAGGTTTAGGTTTATTTTAATGGAGCCCAGAGAAAAGCAAACAGCTACAGTATTTTCTTATGACTATCTACAGGTTTTGTTAAGTAACAGCTAACCAGTGTCAGTACAAGTCTGTAAATGCACAGTGGGTTTCTACCTGTGTAATGAAGAGCCTTTTGCACATAATGCTAAACATTACAAATTAGGTTCCTTTGTGATATTGGGTTTGAAAAAGTTGTGGTTTTGCTGGATATGTATTATGTAATAATTCTGTGAACGAACTGAGATTCTAGTGTAATGACACACCCAAATTAACAAGATAATGTTAGATACTAGCTGCTAGCTAACAATGAAAATAGCCAACAATCTGCAAATGTAGATAAATGTTAAGTTTTAGGTTATATGTAACTGACTTAATAGTGTGTTATAAAAGTATATTTGTGGTTTTCTAACAAATAACTAGATAGCTATCTAACTAGCTAACCTGTTGTAGCCCAATGATGGTGTTGCTAATAATGCATTCAGTATAAGAAAAGTTCTAAACTGCAGAATGAGCCGCAGAGGTTTTTGTTGATGTATAATGACACTCAACTTTGGAAAATTTGACTTGAAAATGAAAAATACTATGATTTCAGAGATTTTAAAAAGGCAAAAGGGCTAGTTGTTTTAAATTCTTTTTATATCTCTACATATATAACAACAAATGAATTCATATTTAAATATTATGAAGAAAAAAAAAAGGAACTGTTTACACGTGTGAATCTGACGGTGACATTATAAAATGCCTTTACTTACTTTTCCTCAGTAGTTTTTGTGTAATGGACTGTCACAATCTGGGAACTGTCAGCCTCTATATTTGTTGTTTTCTGTAGGGAATAAAAAAAATAGATAAATTATTTGTTCTTCACCATTTATAGTCAAACCAACTGAGTTGTTAGGAAGTGTACAATAAGGTGTTGGCAGCACTGCGTTAACAGATAAATACAGATTTTTCTTCAATACATTAAAATTGATCAGATCCCAATGTTTTTTTCCCCCACATAATTCATTCATGATTTAGTTATTTTTTGATACAAACTGATTTCTTCAGTTCACAGTGTGAGGAAATGACAATCTGTCAAAGCCTGTTATAAAGAAATGTGATAAAAGATGTTATTTCATCCTTCATGATAAAATACTGCAATGGGTATGTGGACTACAAAAAAGCCTAATAAAGGAAGAGAATAAACACATGTACATTTCTATTTGTAGTAAAAAGAGCAATGAGCATATGCCAAGTACACAGCTCCATAGTGGACTGGACTTACAGTGACAGACTGAAAAAAATGATGGAAAAAAAGAGCAGAGGGCACTAATCCTACAGCTCCCCTCCAAGTGTTTACTTTCTCAGGGCTGCCGGATTAAACTCAGCCCAATAAAGAGAAACGAGAGGCAGAAAAGGGGAAGGTGTGAGTAGAGGTGAAACAGTGGTGAAAGAGAGGTTGTGGTTTGCCCATTTTTTTTAACACTGAATGTCTGACAGGTTTGTGTAATGACCTACAATACAAATGAAAACAGTTTCATCGTTATTGCCAGGACTGAATATTGAGTGTATTTTCACAGTTTTCCAAAACACACTGCTGGGACTTACCAGAATGGTCCTGGTGGGTTTGTGATTGCTGTTACTCATGCGCCTGGATTTGGTCTGCTGCACTTCATGACGGTGGACCCAACCCCTCAACGCATGGGCCAACCTGCCAATCAACGTTGGCACTTATTAAGACTGTTTTTTCACATTTTAGATTGAATTTGAGAGGGAGAAAACACAGTCAATAAGCCAACTCACTCAATGCACTTGGTCCTGTTAACAGGAGGCTGGCAGGGGGGAGGTGGTCTAAGAATGACATGATCCTTCACCACCATCAAGGCTTTGTCCTCAGAGCTACAACACAGAAGAAAAAAAAGACAGAGGATGTTACACAACAAAAAACACTTACCCTGGCTCTTGCTCTAAAATGTATATTAGATCTAAAAAAAGAAAAATCTGATAAAAATATCTTCCACACGCTGAAAAAATGCTTTGAATGTTAAAAGCAGCCAAAGTGGCGCTTTGCCCTCTGCAGGTTTAAAACACTCAAAGCCAAGAAGCCAAATTGTTTTGAAGAATAAATGAGCATAGCTTCAATGTAGACACGTAACATGTTAAAATTTATTGATCACTATTGAGTTTTATTGATATTTGACATGTGTAAAACAGCAGAGCTTCAGTCACTCATATGAATGAAAATGTTGACTGGAGGGAAAGGGGCACAGTCCTCCTGCTGCCATTAATCCTGCACATAATTATCATAAACATACTGCAGGGAACACTGCACACCACCCAGTAGGTTACATCAAGTCTAATTTGGGAGACGAAGAGATGAAAACACCAGCCCGAAAGTCTGTGTTGTTACCAGAAAGAGAGCTGACATGCATTATGGATTACAGCCACGCTGCATTGCATGACTTGACTTCCCTCCTCAGATGATACAGTGACTTAAATAACACAGTTATACCTCTCTGAGACTCAATGATTATTTTGCATGAGGTGCTGATGTTGGCTATCCGCAGTTCGTGCCCACCTCGGGCGGGTTGTTACCAAAACGTCTGCCACCTGACGTAATCCCTCCCCTGGGGCTCCCTGATCTGAGACAACACACTGACTACGCCTCACGTTCCAGTCTCTAATGCTCTGGAAATGGTTCTGCGAGACAACATGTCAAACCAGAGAGGCCTGATCATAAGTCTAACTGAGGGGCCATATTAACCTTCCACCACACACACCTTCCTTTTCAGGGGGGACCCCGATATTATGTTGCATTTCTCCCCCGACATCCTCCTCTGTGCTGCATTTGGGGCTGGCACCCCTTTTGTAAAGGCTAATGTGTTCCTTCCTGTCTGCACTGCTTAAATGCTGCCGGGAAACCTGAGATGAATGGTTTGCATTAACATGCGACGCACCCTACGCATAGATCTGACACAACACAGGCAGGCGATGCCATGGAGACGTGCTGACCACCTTGCAAAACATCATTTCCATTGGGGCGCAGGTAATGTACCAAACAAGAATGTTATTTGGGCAATTTACAGATGTGACCTCTGCTATATTTAAAAATAGTAAGTTAAACATATAACCCTTTAGAAAAATAAACTGTTACTAGCGATGTAAAAGCTAGATGTCAAACAAGGCCTGACCCCAATTTCCCGCCTTGTTACTCAAGGCACAACTGCTGGCCAACTAGCCAGGGGCCTGGAGGCCTCTGAAAGGGAGACGTCCGTATGGAGCACATGTTTACACATACTGTAAAGAGCTGTACCAGCCCAAGCACAGGTGCATCCTGATCTGCTGCTTACATGGTGGGTACATGCAATGTTGTGAAAGGTGTTGGGGGAGTTGGACTGATTACCTGTCTGCTGTCTCAGTGGGGCCACTGCCGAGAGACTCTGTGCCCCTGAAACCTTCAGTTTCAGTCTCTAGGGAGACACCCAACAGGTGTCTGCCGCTGTGCTGTGTGGAAACCACCTCAAGCTTGGAGCCCGGGCCACCCTGGAAGACACTGTAGAGACAGAAGACGGGTGAGGTGAGCAAAAGAGACAGGTTGGATAGAGAAGATCTGGACTGGACTGAAATGACTGCTGAATTCCATGCAGCTCACATCCTGTGCACAGGAGGGCTTTTTCGTTTTTTAGCCACAAGCAGAATCTGAACTCTGATCTAGGCTGCATAACTCAACAGCACACTGAGGCACACACACAAGCAAAAATACACACAGCCTCTTTCAACGGTATTAATGCACTGGGTGGCATTTTCATTTCAAAGGGATCTGACCTCAAAAGCAGGCATATTTTACATTCCAAAGGAGAGCCCGAACACAAAACACACAGATGTGAGCACAGGTACAGACACACACAAGCCCTTAACTACTGTGAACGCCACTCAAGTCACAAAAGCAAACTCATTCACACATCCCTAGAAACGTATTCATGTTTAAGCTCCGGATAACAAATCAAGTGAAAGAGCACATTCCCAGCACTGAGCAGTCGCAGGTTATCAAAGCCAACAAGTCCTAGAAATGCTTGTATCTTTGCGGAGAAAGCAACTCCCAGAAGAAAGCAAACATTTTTACAACATGAGAAAAGAGAAACATTGATTTTGAGGAGAACTGCGAGGTTGGTGTTGCGGAATTACACAATCCTTCCATTCACTGGGTTAAATCAGCTCTTTTTCTCTAGTTTAGTTGTATCAAATACTTCCCAAGTTTGTCACAATTGAAAGTTTTGGGGGAAAAAAATAAGAACATGATGCTTTAATGGGAAACGTTGTGCAGTGTTTTCAATAATTCTTTTTCATCTGACTTACCCGAGCAGCGTGATTCCCACAGTGAGTCATGGAGCTTGCCATTTGTTTTCCTCCAGTAATTGAATTCTCATGCATCAATGATATTTTGCAGTTCTAAGTTATATTCATGTGCCTTCAAATACATTATCTGGCAGTGCTGCTGCTCCTTTGTTTTAACTCAATTGACAGAGGAATAGAGCAATCCACAGACACTTGTTCAGGGTAATGTGACTTACCTCAGGGGTCCAACATTCAGCATGAGGAACACCAAGACCACCATGAGACACACAGCTCTCCTCTTGGGGGCCGTTGCCTTTAGGACTGTATTCTGAAAAAAAAAAAAAAACAACAACAAAACATTCATTAGATTTTACCACGAAATGCAAATCATAGATACGACTCAGTATTTTCAGTTGAACATGTGTGTGGTTTATTCTTTGTTGGAGGTCATCTCTCACTTGACTCAGCAGACCCTCCAGCTGCCTCTTCAGGTTGCCATTCTCATTCTTGAGCGCCTCATTCTCAGTCAACGCCATCTTCAGCCGCGCCTCAAGCGAGAGCAGATACTCTTTCTTCTTCTTCCGTGACAGGGATGCTGACTCGCGGTTCTTTATCATTCGCTGCTGCCTCTGGGACAACTTTGACTGAGGTGGAAAAAGCGAGACAAAAACAAATACATTTGACATAAGGTTATTAATCATATCTATGCATCCACTTAGCACCTATCCAAACAAGATGGTTGAGGAAAAGTGGGGCAATTATTGTGAAAATGTAATGAAATTCCTGAATGAGCCACCTGTTGGCCTGAAGATCATACGTTCCTCTCATTAGCATGACATCATGTTTATCTATGGTCTCGAAGGTATTTAACTTGAAAATAGCTTTTCATTCATATGATTAATCAGCTGTCAGTGAAGCACCAAAACAGGTGTTTAAGAGGAAGAAATACTTCAACAGGCATGAAAAACAACATGGTACAGTAAACCAGTCTTCGATAAGGATGCTGTATGTGTATGTAATACCATTTTCCACACTGGTATTCTTGCAGCTGTGCCATTCCCATTCTGTAGTAGGTGTGTTTATATCCATTCTATCTGAACAATTTCAATTTGTGCATTTTAAAGTCCAAGTGGACACCCTGAAATTTCCAAAAATTAAACTCAAAATAGTGCAAAAAATGTTTAATACTCATTAAAAGTTGGAAAATTACAAAAGTTGGCGTAACGTGGTGAATATAAGAAATGCTGGAAAGTACTAAATAATGTGCTCAGCCGGGGTCAAAAAATTACTGTCCTTCCTGACACCAATATCAAACTAAATGATGAGTAATATCTCAATGATGTTGACCCTGCCAACAGTTCTAACAACTACTTCAATTTCATAGGTGAAACTCTATCAAAAATCACAAAACCACTAGGGGGAGTCACTTATCAACAATACCTAAAAGGTAATTACTTAAACTTGTTCTTTCTTACACCTACTGATAACTCAGAAGTTATCAAAATTCTTATGAACATGAAAAGTTCTCACACTGCAGGCGTGGATGATATATGTAGTCAAATCCATTGTACATGAAATTGCATAAATCTCTCTTTACTCCATGGTGTGGTACCAAAAATGGCTAAAATTGCAAAGATTGTGCTAATATTTAAATCTGGTGACAAAAATAACTTACAAAATTACCAACCCACATCTATCCTATCCACATTTTCGAAGGTACATGAGAGAATTGTGTATAATAGACTTAGTGGCTACTTAGACAAACTAGAGATACTCATCCCATCTCAATATGGCTTCAGGAAGAAGAGCACTACCTGTATAGCAATTTTATGATTTTATATGTGGCATATATAGGGCATTGAAAAAATTAATGACACTATTGATAAAGGTGAGTGTGGAATTGGTGTCTTCCTTGATTTATCAAAAGCATTCGATACCACTAATTCTGAAATCTTAGTAGGCAAATGGCAACATTATGGTGTCAGAGGAAATGTGCTCAATTGGTTCAGAAGCTACCCATCTGAAAGGGAGCAATACGTGCAAATAATCAACAGTAAATCCCAAAGTAAAAGTATCAGATGTGGCGTTCCCCAGGTCTCCATATTAGGACCGCTACCTTTTACCTTGTATGTAAATGACTTAAATTCTTCTAATATTCTCCATAATGTCATTTTTGCTGGTGACACTCATTTATTCTTGTCACACAAAAATACAGACAGCCTACAAAATCTTGTAAATTATGAATTACTGAAAATAGACAACCGGTTAAAATGTAATGAATTATCACTAAATATAAACAAAACTAATTTTATCATATTTCATTCAATTAGAAGTCACAAGTATCACAAGTGTTTGCTCCTGGAGGATTCTGTTGGGTTTCTGTAAATTGGCTTAGAGTCTGGTTTTGACCAACTCTATATATAAAGTGTCATGAGATAACTTTTTTGTGATCTGGCGCTACATAAATAAAATTTGATTGATTGAGTGATTTGATTGGTTTTCCCCTGTAAGTCGCTTTGGAAAAAAGTGTCTGCCAAATGCATAAACATAAACATAAAAATAGAAGCCAGAAAAATATCAGAAAGATACAGACTGAAATAAATGGTACCGCTATTGGGAGAATAGAGAACACCAAATTCCTATACGAATATACATAGATGAATTTTTAAATAAAAAAAAAAACACACTGAGTATTTAACTAATAAATTATCCAAATATGTTGGTCTCTTTCTCAAGATGAGACACCATCTTCCCCTTGAAGCTCTCCTAACTCTGTATCAGTCTCTATTCGAACCACATCTAAATGATTGTAATGTCTTATGGTGTGAGCTAACACGTATCCTAGCTACCTTGGGAAACTACAGATTTTACAGAAGAAAGTTATACGTGTTATATCATGGGCAAATTTTAATGCTCCTTCTAATCCTCTGTTTAATAGGCTCAAGCTTCTGAAGCTCACAGAGTGCAACAGTTTACACAATGTTTGTATTATGTATAATGTAGTACACAAACAAAATTTCAGACTTTGCCACCTCATTCCAGTAACATCTCCTTCTCATGAACATAACACTAAAAGAAAATCATTATTAAGGGGGAAAATGCATAAACTGAAGTTTACCAGCTTTAGTGTAGAATATAGGGGCCCGGACATCTGGAATGAGATTGAAAACTGTATTTTAAAAAAAAAAAAAAATCTCCTTCTTTTAATATATTCACAAAGCGTTTTAAGCAAAAATTGTTGCTGCTTTATGCTTAGTGTAACCCCACACGGCCTGATGAACCAAAAAAGAACAAAAAAAACAAAACAAAAACAAAAACATCAACAAACAGAACTTCTTCAAAAATACACCAGACCCAAAACCCCGCATGGCTGATATACAAATCATGTAAGCTCTTTATTTATGTGGATAAAGCACCATGTCTTACTATTAAATTATCTGAGAATATTGGAATATGCTGATTACAATAGGACTTAGGAAAAGGAAATGAATCATCGTTAGGAAGATAGGCACATATTTTTAAATATGTTTTTGTAGTGATCTAGAACATTTGATGTCTTAAAGCTTATAATGTAAAGTATGTATCTTATTACATGTTTAAGGGCCCCCATTTATAAGACGAGAACTGCTTCTGGGGTGTCCCATTACAAAATGTATTTTGTTAATGTATTGTTGATTTTAATAACTGTAATAATTTTGTAATAAATTGACTGATGAAAGGTAATTAAGTGCAATGGAAGATGTGGCAAATTATTACATGTACTGAAAAAAACTGCAACTAATTCACTGATGTAGTGCAAAGAACACCCTTGAATCCATAAATGCACACAGCAAACACCACCATTTGCAGAAATAAATATTCCGTAATGCCTCTGACAAACTATGGAAGTTTGAAACAGTGTTAGCCACATGATCCCAACCAGTGGTCTACATTCAGGAGCAAAACCTAAAACTAACATCAGTTGTTTTTTTTTTTCCTTTGTTTTTTGACAAAGTAAATCAGTTTAAAGGCTGATTTGGTTTCCTTTGGCATAAAGTGATTATTTGTGGCCAGAATGTGACAATCATATTGACATTTTGAATAATTTTGTAACTGTAGATGACAACATTAACCTGAAAGATGAAACAAAAACATTTATTGCAATATTTATCACAATATAAAATTATATCATGACATTTGTGATTCTTGTTTTGTAGTCAGGCCTCCTGATGGCAATAAAACACAGGAATTCATCATTTTCCAACCCTTGTGTATATACTTTGTACCTCTTCTATGTATCAGCTCCTCATTCCATAGCTCAAGTAGCATATTATAAGACAGACCACCTCTATCTGCCAAACTTGAAAATGAGACTTGACAATGAAGAGCTATTAATATCTGCATAATAGTCAAGAACAGAAACATCATAAATTCACATATGTATAAATGTGTAACACATCTGTATATAAAGCCACCTGTTTATACTCCTTACAACCAGAAATTTATGAAGAAAAGTGTTTGAGAAGGGGATTCTGGAATGAGAGACACATGGTTGAACATTATGAAAACTCTGAACGTAAATGGTGAAAATAAGAGGAACCTCTAAAAAAAAAGGAGAGGTAGGACTTTTATTGCCAGCTCTCAATGCCCCACTTTACCACCGTAATACAGCGTCAAAGAGTAAATAGACATGTTCAAGATGTGTTGTGACACTTTAATGACACCTCCGCAACAAATCACGGCTCTAACTTCACCCAAAAGAGTCTTTACATGCATACGGTAAAGCTTACGCCAAAAAATATTTACACCGGCATCCCCAGGGAGGTCAGGAGGTCACTAGCAAAGCCTCTGTTCTATACGTGAAGCAGGATGTGTTTAAGGAGTGTGTCACTCTTTGAGAAATGGGTTCAAACCAGACACACATAAACACTCGGGCATTATATATGTTATAGACCTGGATGTTAACAACACATGTTTAGCCATAGTTTGTCTTAATTGCTGCAATTAGAGGCTAACATACTTGACTTAACCTATAAATAAACTGATATTTAGCTTTTTTTTTGCGTTTAGATTCTCCAGATTTGTTTATGCAAGACTTTGTGTAAAAATAAAACAAATTAATGGATACATAAATAAATAAGAGCTGTTTACGTCTTGTTTCCAGGGAGAATGATTTGTGGGATTCCCAACCCTCAAGGAAATGTGGAAACTAAAATAATACATGTAAATGCTGAACCAAATAACATATGTCTTAATAAGACACATCACAAATTAAACCGAACACCTTCTTTGTCTGTCCAGTCCCCAGCTACCCCTTCACTGGCTTTCCCCAAACACAAACACCCTCCCTGGGGTTAGTCTTTAAGATCCCGGTCCTAATAGCTCCACTGGTGATTAAGTTATTTGGATCCCTGTATTTGTGTTCTGTCTCCTGAGAAACCCCCTCTGTCTCCAAGCCCAGATCTGGGAGCCGTGCCACCAGTCCGAGCCTGGGAACGCTGCAAGTAAGCAGTTACCAGGGAGTGGAGATCAGGGGGAACTTCAACATCACTGCCGCGAAAAGGCTGAAAATGTAGGGCATGGGAGGGGGTTTGAAAATGTGAGAAAGGGTGGCATTTCACAATGAAACCAACTTGAATGGGTGAGGGGCTACCACTCCCAAACTATGTGCTGGTGTGAAAAGTCAATGAGTAACGACTGAGCTGGCGTGCCCTGCTGCACAGTGGTCAGCTGTGGACATCTGTTGTAATTGTGTCAGTGTGTGTAATTGTATGAATAGGCCGTGTGTGCTACCGATAAGGAGAGGGTCTGCTTAGTAGCTTTTCAGTCCACAATGACAGCTGAAAGGAGAATGTCAAGAGCTCAGAGGCCAACAAATCCCAACATGCTTGACCATCTCACTGTTAATAAAGAACTGCTTCTCTCTTGTCGTGCACTGGAATCTAAAGGGTTACTCCGGGAAGAAGTGAGTGGTGAACAATTAACTGTAAGAGAGGGGCTCCACTTTTAACAAGTCAGGGTAAAAACACCCTGAATTTACAGGAGGCTGTAAACACTTTCACCTGTGGCATGTGTTCTTCAGGTAAAATGACCAGTAACCTGTGGTGACCCATTAATTCAAGAGGTTTTTTGTGTTCAATTTCCAATTTTAAGATAAGATAAGATAAGATAAGATAAGATAAGATAAGATAAGATAAGATAAGATAAGATAAGATAAGATAAGATAAGATATACTTTATTGACTCCCCAAGGAGGATTTTCAAATGTACAGTAGTACAAAACACTACGTATCAAAGACAATATGTATCAAATTCAGTATTCAGTATTAACTGCTGAGTTTAAGTGAAAACTGCAAAAAAAGTGTAAGGTCATGGTAGATATACATTATCTACTGAATCCATCTATCATTCAACATACAAAATAGGCTACTTGAATGCTCTATATCTTTCACAACCAACTTGATAAATATCTAACACTGTACATTGTGATGGTGAATTAACAGTGGTTTCTCAGCATCAATTCACACAAAAACTGAGCAGATGTTGTGACACCAGATGTGGTAATAAAAGCAGTCCAAGGCATGTTCAACAGATTTTCATCACATCATATGGTGAATTGTTCATATTACTGAGGATATTTAATTATGAAGCCCTGTATAAACATCGGGATGGTGGATTTTATACAAACTGCGTCTTTTCCTCAGTGACAGATGTCTCCTTGTGAGAGCACTGGGGAGAAAAGAGAATGTCAAGAATCTGATGTTATGTTTAGGAAATGTAAATGTTCAGCTCCTGCAGCTCCCTGGTAATAACCTAAAGGGAGTTTTCATTTCCTCAGAAACAACTTGGCCAAATTAAAATTAATCACAGCTTCAGCATCACCCAAAAGAGCCTCTAAACACATCAAAATATTTTGTTTCTCTTCTCTATGATGTAGGACTTGTTCAAATGCAAGGAGCTCCTGCAGCAAAAATCTCTCCGCAATTTTCTTTCCATTAGACACGACTTCGCTGAAGTAAAACTGACAGCTAAAAGCATCACTTTAGGACCCCTCTCCATCCACAATGACACCATGATTTCTGGGGTTCTCCTTTGTAAATCCTCCAATCCTACTAATGGGAAGATTTGTTGAGACCTGCAATTTTGTGACTGGTTTTCAGTCTAGAACACACACAGTTAAATCCCCGCCTGTGTGGGACCCCGTTACATTACAGTGACCCAATCTCTGATGGCTGTTTACAGCTGTCGCAAATGCTTCGTCTTGCACAACACCTGTCTGAAGCATGTAATCGTTAGCAGCCATTTAACACCAGGGCTTATAGAGCCAAACTTACAACCAGAATACAGTAGTGTAAACAACATGCATGCACAGAGACATACTGTACAATGTTCAACACCTGGTACAAGCATGCCATCTTTAAGAGGCATTTTACACACGCCAAAGCCACCGATTTACCACTGTGTTGTAGCCAAAGTACAGTGGGGCTGTAAAGTGAACACAGCTGCAGTGGGTCCAAACTCAGCATTTTACAACCAAAAATTTTCTTGGTCAGCAAAATGATTTTTAAATTCTATTGAAACAATAGCTGGTACAATAAACACCTGCCATTTTCATACAGGTTATCTGTCTACATTTCACCTTGCAGATGCTGCAAATACACATCCAGCCTGTTCACTGTCAAAACTGACCACTTACACTAATGCTGCTCCACAAGCTCTATACTCTGAGTCTTACATTTTTCCCACCTCACAATTAATTTGCCCCTATGCCTCCCCTTTAATCGCCCATTGTAAACTTTATTGACTTGGTTAGCTTTACAAAAGCCCAAGAGGCATATTTGTTTTGGCCTCCGGGGTTTTGAATTCCTTGACACGGTTCTCAAGCTCTGGCACTCAAAGTGCTTCTCCAGAACTCAATTATGCCTGTGATAATTGGACAAGTTCCTCTCAGGCCTTTTAGGGGTTGAGTATTTTTACAGCCAGAGGTCAACTGTTGCCATTCATAACACAACAACCACTTGTGGAAATCTGGTTGAGGTTAATCATTTTAAAAATCTTGATGAAAAACATCATTAATGTCAAGATAAATTGTGTAGACTGGTAAAGCTGAACCATCTGACATTCCGGTTCTGACTCATGTTTTTCGCCCCCACGGGTAATGCATCACAATGGCACAGTGATTATTGTGGGATTAAAAAATAGGACCAACGTCCCTGTATCAATATCAGAATCCATAACAACTTGAATTTGTGAGGTTGTCAGGTTCTGCTATGTTAGAGTCCTGTGGTGTTGATGCAAGAGATCAATCGCCCAATAGAAGTGGAGTATAACTCAACAAATGAAATGAAAGCCCATATATGACTTCCTATCAATGCTCAGTAGTAACTATATTGATATCTGTATCATTGCCATGTCATAAGCTATCAAAATATGGCCCATTATAAGTAAAGGCAATTTTTTTAATATTTCAAAAATTCATCAGAAATTCAAAAATCTAAATTTGTCAAAACGGTATACATACATTGAAGACATTGTCCCAAGAAAGTTAAATAAAAAATTTGGATGACTCCGACCAGTACTTTCAGAGAAGAAGATTGTTGAAATCTAGACATTCATGACCTTGAGCTTGATCCTTGAAGGTCACTGTAGGTCAAAGGTCATGGACCCAAATGAAAGTCCATATATGACTTCCTATCAATGCTCATTAGTAACTATATTGATATCTCTAACAATTTCCATGTTGTAAGCCATGAAAATATGGACAATTATAAGTAAAGGCACATTTTTTATTTTTCAAAAATTAATTAAATTCAGAAATCAAAATTTCTCAAATCTGTGAACAAACTTTGTAGACATTGTCCCAAGAGAAATACATATAAAATTTGAAATGAATCCAACCAGTAGTTTTGTTGGAGATGTTTAAAGAAATTGCTAACAAAGACAACGGCAAAGGTGAAGACGACGGCAGACACAGTGCCTTTACAATAGCTCATGGCCGGTCAGCCGGTGAGATAAAAATAGACTTAGATCTACTGTCTGTGATTGTACGTGACACACTATTACTGCTACCAGCTTGTCCAATGATAGACTTTGACTGCGACTTGCATGTTACTCTATGCTAAATGAGAAACATTTTGAATGAAGAAATCCTGCACACAAACAGAGATTAGAAGAAATCAAATCCAAGAGAAGACTCTGTGAGAGCATTTTTCTCAACCCATTGCAGGTCAAACATGAGCAAGCTATTAGGAACTGAGGAGTGAAGCCTAAAACAACACAGAATTTGTTAAGAGTCACGGCATCTCCCTGACTGTGCAGTGGAGGAACACTCACAGTTTATCAAAATCTGAAACAGAAAAACACATTGACAGGCCAACAAACTAGCCCTCAGTCTTCAAAGACATATCACAGACTTTCCCACCCAAAAGAGGACACGCATTCACAAAAGTTGGCGGGTATTACTGGGAGACCACAAGCTTGTATCATAAACATATGTAATGTATAATTGAGCTTTCTTTCCTGACTTTTAAATGGATGCCCCAGCTTCACTTAATGGTACCTTATGAGATTTACGAAAATCGTTGTGTGCATGTGCTGTCCCGAGCCGTCATTATGCAGGACCAAGATGAATTATTGTGTGAAAATGGGGAAAAGCAAAGGTCAGGAGACCGTGGGTTCATTTTACATGTTTGTGTGTTCACTGCAGCTGTCCTGACTTCACCCTAAACGCAACACACTGATCGACCCACCCTCTCCCATCCACACAGAATAATGTCCTCCTGTGACACTATTCACACTGTCTGAACTGCAATTACATAACTCGACTGTCTTTCAAATAAAGTCCCACAGGTGCAAACAAAGCGGCCAACCATGAGCATCTGTCCGTATCTATGAACACTTTAGACTCTGCTGTAGGGATTCATGGGACACATTAGGTTGAGTTAAGATAAATCAACAGTGTAACAAAAGATGGATTTAATGCTACATTTCCCACATTAAATGTTGGATTACCTTGAGCTGCTAAGAATGCACATACAAAAACTCTCTATTGCTTTACAGTTGCTATAGATTTTATTCTAAATCCATCTGTTCTATATGTGAGTTTGCATCTATTTGCATGTATAAAACATTGCATCATAGGTTTTATCTTTGGATTAATGAATTAATATTAGGGCAGTTTCACATATACAGACAAGGATTCCCTCAATGAATTAACCTCTTGAGGTACTTATCTTTGGACAGCGTGAGAAAGCAGTAGTATTCGCACAGAAACAGGGAGAATATACAAACTACAGAGCTCCAGCCGGGGCATTCTTGCTGTGAGATGAAAGCATTCATCATCAGAATAAAACTCAAATGATTTTGTTCCAGTTTCCAGGATGATTGTGGATCCTTATTTGTGGTTTTGTGGTCTTCTTTACAGTCAGAATATGACAAACACAATTTGGAGCAATTGAGAAAACTAGAAGCATAGCCTTTAAAACAATTATAATGACAAAATAATAAAATCTTCATTAGAATTTGTAAACTTGAATTTAGAAAACAGTAAATTAACTACAAGAACAAAACATTGAAACAGTGTAAACTGAATAAACCCCTGAAGATAATGCATTATTCACAAAATGCAATAAAATTATATCACAATAATTATCCTGACTGGTTTATCACAGACTAGTAGAAATGATGAATTACAATATCAGACTAAAACATTCCTGTTATTTATTCACGTTAAAAGAAAGGAGTCACATGATTCTTTACAGACTGAAGGGTAGCTTTTTTCCCCTTCACTGTGGAAAAATACACCCTCCATCATAAACACAGTTATTAACTTTTTTTTTTCACTTCAACACTTTATTTTCTTATTTCCCTCCAAAATTGAAGTTAATAGCTTGTAGAATTACATTGAATAACAACAATATTGGGTAAAATGAGAGAATTTATGTTGGACAGGATCCAGTCCGACTGTGAACATGGTAACCACAAACTCCTAGTAACAGAGTGGACAAGTGCGTACACGCCCATGTCTACACTCATAACCACGCAGCTGCAAGGAATCACACAAAAGCAGGCTGGCACATGTCCACACAAACAAACACAACTCGTGAAGGTATTACTGTATTTATTCTTATAAAGTGGCTTCATCTAATAAACTGCATGGACACATTCTAAGTTAGGTGGAAAATTAAAGAGTATGGACTTCAAAACACTCTGAGCCAGAAATCCTACAGCTTAGGGACTGTTGTACTGAGAGCAGACCTATCGCTGAGGCATTATTCAGAGCTCAGTATATAAAACACACAGCACAAAATGTTTGAAAAGCATGTCAAACATTTATAGTTGATAGTTTGTTTGGGCAGTCAAATGTCCACGTGAGGCCTACAGAGCTTGGGAACACTGTCCTAATTAACTGTATGTATCTCTTTGATTTCATAGTGAATAATTACCCATTCTCATAACATGAACAGATGAAGAGAAAAACAGAAAGCATTTCTGGGTCAACACAATCATGGATCAGTGACTGTGTTTACATGGACCTTGATTTTCCACTGATAATCCACCTGTTCAGATTAAAAGTGCATCATGAGACCACCTCAATCAGAACAGACTGGTCTAATCAGAAGAGGAGCCGTGGTTTGAAGTTTTAATAATGTGATCAATTAGAAAATATCACCCATATAAAGACTTGATCCGATAGTTTTTCTCTCTCTTTCTGTGACCCACATATGGGTAAGATGACATGACAAATATCAGGGGGGAGAGAAACAAAGGGATAGAAAAACACAACTGTTCTGAGGCTGAGGTGACTCTTTCTGGGGTCATTAACATGTTTAAGAATTGCTGAACACCTCAAGAGGGTTGTAATAAAGGGAAAAAAGTTAATATTTTTCCCATCACACAGTGTGGGTTCATTTTGATTATCACAATAATAAAAATAAGGACAACAACTTCTTTTCCGTTATATATCCAGTAAATGGGTGAAATTACTTTGTGCAAATCAAAAAGGTTCCGTTCAGATTTATGCTTTGAGTACATAGACATACATCTTAATGGTTGCTAAAGCTGAAACCCCTCAACATAATTTCAATCAGATTAAAGAATGTGGCCTGTAAAGATTTTAAGACCCAAAGGTGAGCAGTATGACCAAAATATTTAATCTTGATTTTGCTGTTATAAGTGATCACTTTTAAATCCATTTTTCCTGTGAATATGAAATTAGGGAAGGTCATTATTCAAAAGTAACATTCTAATACTAAAAATAAGCATTGCATTGTGTGTGATATTAATAAACAATAACAAAAAAGCTTATGTTGTAAAAAAAAACTAAAATAATTTGAATATAATATATAGCACCACTGACAGGCACTGAATGAAACAAATATTCTCAATGGATGTACTACAAAACCCAAACACAGTGCATTTGGAATTTTTCAAGTCATGTCTCCAGAAGAATCACTAATTTCCATTTATTTCTCTCAATTGATGGTTTTCATAATGCAGAAGTCCCTCCTCAGTAATATGGGTGGGCAACTATCCCCACTGACGGTGAAGTGACTCACACAAAAAAAAAACTACGTTCTAAGAGTGTGGACGGGACTCACATCATCATCTGACGAAGGGGTACGAAGTGCAACTGAGACTACTGGTGGAGCTGCAACCGGGACGGGCCTGTCCTGGCTTAGTGTTGGCATGGCAACCACATTGCTGGTGAGGGCCTGAGATGTCTGGATCTGCAGCACCTGGCTCGGCTGAGACAGCAATATGGGATGACCTGAGAGAGACACACAACGCATAAACACTCATATTACAGGCCTTAGTTGGACTATAATTATATTTTGTGGCTGTGTGATTAACAGTGATTTAAGTTGACTGTTATTATGCATTTGTGCACATGTTCTTATCTATCATTTGTCTTGCCATTTATATAAAAAAAGCCTTTAAGCTATTATTGTTTTATACAAGCATAAAACTCATCAGCCTGCTGCTGTAAGAGCCTCCTTCTGCAGATGGCCAAGTCCAGCACCTTGACCCCACCTCACCTCTGATGACCTCCGTTAACCCCTTGGCTTTAACAGGAATCTTTGCATTTTAAGTACAGGTGCAAAAGATGTTTACCATCTTGACCTGTGGTCTTAAACTTCCACATTCCAAAGTAAGAGGGGTGTTAGTTTTATGTCCTTAAACACTCACATGTGCCCACATTTACTATAATACAACCTAAAAGAAAGAAACTAGGACAAGCTTAAAAAACAGACACACATGTACTATAGTCTATAAATGGCCTCTTCATGTAGGAATCTCCCAGAGATTAGCCCACCCTTTCCAGATAAACAGTGCCAGGAGCCATTCTTCAAAGCAACCTTCACCTCCAATTCTAAACAACCTGTCAGTGCTAATCGTGTAGAAGTGTTAGCGTGTTCTGCTAATGAATGCCAACGCTCTGTCCTGTACCCAAGCTTACCATCTGTAAAAAGAATTAATAGGGGTGAAAGTCAAAAGAAATTAAAAGCATCAAGAACACCTGTCAGCTTGTTTGTTCTCCTCAGACAAACGGCTGACCTCGTAAAAAATGAGCACGAATCAGAACATATCTGGATTTCATCCTTCCATCATATGCCTGAATGCCTGACGTGTTGTGTGCACTCCTCAGATGGGAATATTCAGAGGAGCATCCTGAACCCAGGGACTTGTAACACTGAGCAGGCCTGTCTCCATTTCCATCTGGGGTCACTAAAGTTGGACGACTTGGTCATGACCATCTGCCATCTTGGCTATTACCAGGAAGACAACAGAGCCAGGTTCAAATTCAAGTTGAGAGAGGTCAGCTCCTCCACCCACTCGGGTCCCAGGCAATGACATAAGTATTTACATTGGCCTGGGTGTCACTTATGTCATGCAGAAGAGGACCAGATTGGTAAACCAGATGAGTTTACCTTCAAAACAACTGAAATAATGACTTAAATACAGGAAACACACACAAACCACATCCCCTGAATAATCTTCTATAAACATTTGTGTTATAAAATAAACCTTCTTGATTACTATTCCTTCTTTGATATACATTTATGGCTGATGAGCCCCAAAATGTGATGTTTTTCAAGGGCAGTTTTGATTCTGGCATAATTTGTTGAAAAAAGCTCATTTATGTTTCTTGACCATGAAGTGGATTAGTCTGAAACAGAAGGGCAATGAAGAGAACTCATAAGCAAAAAGTGAGGTTAAAGCACCCTCTGCTGGTCTTATCCCAAGAAGAAACTATAATCCTAACAAAAACAGTAACATAATTCATCCATCTACACTAATTAATCATTACTCATTTAATATCATGTTCGCAATTTAACTTAAATACAAAAACTACTCTGAATAAAAACCCTTGAACTGAATGTGTCTGATATGTCTAGTCTGATGCAATACAGTGTAAGATGTAAGGCAACGTGTCTAAAAGTGTTACAGTGTGAACTCTGACCTCCAGGGGGCGCTGGTTGGATGCTGACTGGAGCTGGTTTAACCACAGGCAGCACAGTAGTCTGCAGAGGCTGGATGATGATGGTCTTGGCCTGCAGGGGAGCTGCTGTGTGGGCCAAGGGCACAGCAGTAATCACTGGTTTGGGCTGAATGGAAACCTTGGGTCCAAACTGGATCGGCCTTTTGACTGGCTGAGACGTTTTGACTGATGTATGTGTTAGGGGACAGAGATGGAAGAAATAGGATGAGAAAGTAGGATTAACGATAAACTTTAGAACTAACTTTACCAGCTAGCGTATTTATGCATGTTAAAATATGTTCACTTATGAGGGTTTTTCATTAAGCTGCTGCCCTCGTTTTCTAATGAGATGACTCATGTTTTGTTTTCTTTCTTGAATCCCAAAATTACAGAAAAACAGAAGAGTTTTCCTTAGGGTTCTGAATAAATAAGAAACACAGATAACAGCTGGATGAGCAGACATGTGATGGTAGAAGCTGCCTCACCTCGTCCAGCCTGGTTGGTCCTCTTCTGGGTTTTCTTAGTTGGGGTAGTGGTTTCAGAAAAACCACTGGACACAGACGAAACCGACACAAGAGAGACCTGTGACTGTGGAGACAGGGCCTCATCCTGGATACAGACGAAGATGATGAAGAGTCAGGTTGTGTATCTGATGGATATTCCAAACCCAGCAGTAATGACAGGTTTTTGGCCCTGTACTGGTAATTAGCAAGTAAGTCCTATCCTGCACATTTTTATCTAACATACATTAACTACCAGGGGGGTTCCTGACTCAGAATGAGTTGGTAATAGTACCAGGATGATCATGTGGATCATGTCCTCAACTGGCTCAAGGGTCCGATCAATTGAAAGTGAACATCAACATGAAAAAGTAAATTTGCACACATGATTTATCAAGTAGGCTCATTTTTTAGCTAAAGATCTCCATTTAATGGAACTGTTATTCTTATTAAAATACCACTCGTAGAAAAAATGTTAGAACTGAACTTATTGATTGTACTGTTTACACCATAGCCATGCCTCAGTCATAAAAACATAACTTGAATTTGACGCTAAAAATTACATCCAAAAAATATGAAAATGTATTCAATCTGTCACATTTAAAAAGACTATCTGTCAACTATTATCGAGAAAGTACTCTTTATTTGTAATTTACCTAGATCAATATGGACCGCCATAAGTTGTAAATAACACTGTGTCAGTATTAAATACATTAAAAAAAGCATTTTGATTATATCTGGCATGTTGTTTTAAAAAACAAGTCAACATTTTGGGTGATGCATACAATGGTAAAGAGTCATCCACGTGTTACTATGGCAGCCTGTCCACGTGTTACCACATTCTCATGTCAATAAAACAGAGTTTTCAATATTTTACTCCAAAATTTATCGTCAGCATAGTTGAACATAATATCTAAAAGGTTTTGTCCTACTTGATATCAATTTCTGCTGAGAACTGCATGTTTTGAATGTTTGCGAAAGCTGAAAAAATGTATGTCCATTTCAAGTCCATGTGTAATTACGGGCAGTAATTTCATATTTTTCATCTAAAAATTTTATCTCACCAAATTTTGTTATACATAATGTTAAAATGCTTATAAATACCTACTCAAATATGTATAATGCTTGCATATAAGTTACTCTGCTTACATAACAGAGACAGTTGAACACGAAATGTGTCCACATGTTACCACTCGATCAGACCCCCAAGCTTTTTATGAGCTTTGTATTCTAGGACCTCTAAAGAAAACTCATGTTGCTAACTGTTACTTAACAAACATTTCATTGTTTACTAATCATCCTTTTGGAGGTTTTAAAGAAAGAAGACATCCCTGTAGTAAACCCTTCAGTGCACTAGACCTCTTAAAGGCCTGTTATCTAGACCAGTAAATTATTTCTGTTTGGCAAAACATTTAAGCTTTACCCCATCACCATAATGCAGTTACAAATGACAGAAATACACTGAAGCCAATGCATCAGATGGCTCTGAAAATACCATTTGCCATAAAGAAAATACCAATCTGACTTTTGCCAACAGCTGGAGGTGCAACAAAATTTGATGGAAATGGCCACCTCATAATCCTCCAGGCAGGAAAAAAAACAGGTCTACATTAAATCGGTACAGTTACAGCCAGTTAAAACAGCAGGAGGTTATGTCATTTGCTTTGACTAGAGTAAAGTCTATGTCAAATGAATTTTCACTGTAACCACGTCAATTACAACTGTGCTTGAACAAATATACAGTAATGCACTAGCTGAGGTAGTTGAACACATTTCATTTCAAATACGAATCAAATGTCCTTGTCAGTATTCAAAGACTCAAGTATGAAAATGTGTCCTTGGATTCAGTCAGGGTGATTTAGTAAGCAGACAAATGTGTGCACCCTGTATTGGGGCCAGACAAAGATGTAACCCTTGTCCTTGTTTTGACACACTGTGAAAACATCTGCCTGCTAAATTATGCTAATGTGGCTGAAGTTGTCAGCACCTTTTTTTAACGAGGAAGGCGGGACACATCTCAGATGGACAGCGAATTATTAGTTTGACAAGGTGTTTAAGGCTTTTGTTATCGAGTGTCTCGAGTGTATCTGTGTGTGTTTCCATCCAAAGGCAAAGAGCAGCTGTCGATGTTAGGACACCATCTGGAAGAGGCTCTTAATTGTTCCACTACATATGTAAATACTCACAACTAATGACAAGGTTGTATCTGCATGGGAAATGCAGATCAAATGCTGAAAACTGAGAAGGATGCTGTGTTGAAAGCTGTGACTCACCGGTAAGGAGTACGGGGACATGGCTTCCATGGACACAGGAGAGGAGACAGAGCTCAGAGTGTGGGCAGGAGAGAGAGAGTCCACACTCACTTCACCATCTGGATGCACAAGGACAAAGATGCAGAAGACTTACATACATACATATATGTGCATAGTCTCTGGTTTATCACTCCAGTAATTCCCAAACATGACCTTAAAGCTGCAGCGCTTGGTAGTTTTATAATGACACGGAATGAAAAACCCATTATTAAATTTGAGCATATTCTAATTCAAGTGGTTTGAGAGGACATTAGACTTCTGCATCTACTCTTTGCCTGTGTTTTCAGGCTCCATGATGTAGTTTTTTGACTAATCAGTTAAGACCATGCTTGAAAACACTAACTACAGGTTACAGTTCCACTTCTGCCGTTTCTTGGCGGAGGTAATAATGGTGGATATGTGAATTAAAAGTTGCATCTTTGTTTATCTGACAAAGATAATTGACACAACTTTAAAACGCTGTATAATAGTCTTATATTAGACTATGTGACCCATGGGGAACCACAGGCAGTAGATGTGGTAGTTTTTATGATGGGGAGAGCAGACTTTTGGGAAAAGATGTGAGTCTATATTTTATAAGCAGTGACATAAAAATTGTTTGGTAAATCATTCTTTAAAATGTAAGAGACAATTAATCTACAGTATTAATACCCAGGCGCACCTGCAGAATGAAACTGTGAGGTACACAGGAAGCGCACGGACAGGGGTGGGGGGTGAATAGTTTGATGGGGGGCAGACATTGGTCCGTGATTTTTGGAGTTGGGGGGAGGGGGGAGTAGTGGCCCATGATTTTTAGAGTGGGGGTGGGGATTGTGCTCTGTGATTGGAGCGTTGGGGGGGGCATGAAGGAAGTGAAAGTGAAATTGACACGCTTTATTATTTCTCTAACTCTCCACTAACATCCATGTCGGGGGGGAAGGGGGGGGGGGGGGGTAGAGGCCCGTGAACATGTGTGTGTGTGCATGTGTGTGTGAAACTGACACACTTTACTATTCCTCTAACTCTCCAGACAGCACAGATACACAGAAGTAGCGAGCGACAGAATCTCTGCGCAGCAAAAAAGTCAATTCATCGGTTACATATTGGCCGATGTTGATTAATCGGTGATACGCCATCATCAGCCCGATTAATCGGTCGGGCTCTAGTCTGTATTTAGATTTTGTCTTTTGATTTGAATCGAAGGAGAGAGCTGCAGAAGGAAGGTCAATTTCTCGCTTTCCTTCCCCCGATTTCAGATCCTGCAGCTTTAGGACCAATGTAATTTAAGGAGATGAACAAGCATCTAGAATATAATTAATATTACATGTATAATTATGGTTTCATTGGTGTGTAAATCTGCTAAAATAAAAGTTGTGGCATTTTTATTCAAACTGAAACATTACATATCTAGATGTGAAGTTGCAGATTTACCCATCTCCCTTCCCTACAGCAGCCACAAAAAACAACTGAAAACATAGTAAAAGATATCATGTAACTCGAGCCCTATAAATCTTACACACTGGACCATTCAAAAAAAGGCTACTCAAAGAATTCACAACATGCTGATGTCAGGCATACGCCCCTCTATAAACCATCCAAAGTGCAGTGGAAATGAAACATAGTATAGACACAGCTGACGACAGCACATGGGAACATCACACAATGTTCTTTAGTACAATTTCAAAGTTGCAGTATGAAACCAAACCTAACTAGATCAAATATTCAATGTGACAAAAACATGATCCATGGTTTGCACATTCAAGGGCGTTGCAGTGAGTGATAATGAAAGTCACTCTATACCCAGCTATAGGACGCCCAGCTTTGTTGTTTCAAGCTGAAATGTGATAAACAGGCTTAACAAGGACATGAACATTTGTGTTGCTCTACCTGTACAGGTGCTGCTTCCATCCACCTGGTTCCATGGGGGTATGTCAATATCAAAGTCCAGGTCTGGACCTTCACTGGCCTGAGAAAGCAAACATATATGATAACACTGAAGCTTTGCAAATGGACAATCAACAGTATAATAATTAAAGTGATGATTTTTAGTAAATGTGGTGCCTTCCTGTCTTGAAAACTGCTGAATTATATCATAAAACTTGGGAAGACAAACACACTTAGGAGTAAAGTGGGCTTCAATTTTTGGTTTAGCATCAAAAGGAATGTACACTTCAGCAAAATGACCTCGATTAAACTCTATGGTTTTAGGTTCCATGATTATGAAAATTCTGAGTTGCGTTTTAGGAATGGATTTTTGGTGGTGAATTTCATTTGCAGAGTTGTGACAGGAGACAAAATATTTTGTTAAGACCACTATGTGAAATATGACTGTGATTAACTGTATTTACATGTGACTGCTACAACTGGGTTTTATGACATTTTGTAAATTCACGAAGAGTAGACATTTTCTGTGCCAAACACAAATAAAATGCCAATCATATATACAGTACTTCAGTTTCAATGTTAACAAACACAATTCAGGATCGTCAGCTGCTGACAGCCTCTTTCAGTTTCAGACTATTTGCATATTAGGGCAGTGAGTTACTCACATATCCTGCATGCTCCAGTGCTTCAAGCAGCTCATCTGCATCTCCCAGGTTGTCCAACTCATCGAACAAGCTAATGTCTGGGCAACAACAAGACAGTGCAAAGAATTAGATAGGTCAAAACTCAGTGCACCTTATTCAAAACACACAAAAATCAAACACTTTTTTTTTTTTTTTTTTTTTGCATTTCTAAACAGAATATGTATGCATGCACGTTTGTATGGTGTAACATTTTTAGGTTTGAACAAAGTTAAATACTTCTTTGTAGTTCTTCTTGGTCCAGTCCAGCTGAACCGAGAAGAACTACCAAGAAGAATGATGACCTGGGCAAATGAGAACCTACACAGAGAAAGTTAAATTCTAAATAATAGCAAATTTAAATGAATAAAGTTGCTACTTATGCTGCAAACAATATATATGCATCTTGATTTTGTTTTATATTTCCCATGCACTTCATTTGTCCTCATCCTAACAATAAAAACGCACACACACAAAAAAAAACCAATAGCCACATCTACACATATCATACACATCATAAAAAGCTATTATGATTAATGTTAATAATATCAATAGACATTAATATTACTATCAATAATAATAATAATAATAATAATAATAATAATAATAATAGTAAACGTCACAATTATGTATCATTTTATAATTGATTAGAATGTTTCCCTTTTCGTCTTATTCATAAAATAAACCAAAAAAAAGATTATTATTATTATTATTATTATTATTATTATTATTAATGTCTTTATTCTTAGAAACTTTAGAAATTGAAAAAATATTCAAGTTCAATTTACGTAAGAAAACATTTTAAAGTATTAAACTATTCAGTTGTTTTAAGTCACTCGGATATTTTCGGGGATATGACGTTTCCAATAACTTAAAAATATAGCATACTGGTACAGTAGTTTAGTTTTAATATAGCCTAGTATTATAATAATTTCCCTTCAGTGACATTTCCTTTATTTTTTACACATATAATACAATACTATTTAATATTATGCCATCCTCAGATAGACATGTTTTCCTTCCATCCACACTCTGTGGATTACATCATCACATCCTCCACTGCTAACAGACGCTAAGAGGCTAAAGCGGACAAGTTGTACGGACTCATCTATAGATGTACCTAAACGTTTCCAAACCGCTTAAAACGACACTTTATCCTTAAGTTTTCACTTTTACTCATTAATTCTACATCTATGAGTCCACTTGGTACCTTCCCGGTGGGTCTCCGTGGAAAATATAAGCTGCTCTTACCCCACTCTCCCCCATGGTCGATAGAGATGGTGCCGGTTTGACTGTCCATCACAGGACTCTGCTGCTGATATTCCAAATCTAACGTTGAACTGGACGACATCCTCTGTTAAATTCATTAGTAACTTAACCACATGTAATAAGAAGTGGTCGGCGATTGTTTGTGGGGCTGTCACTCATTGTCGTTCCTCGGCTGTTCTGGTGTTTTGTTCTTAAACTTCCTGGTAGACGCAGAGATACACGTCTGACTTGACCGTAAATCTACGGGAGCCGCCGAGAGTCAAACTGAGCAGAAACAGGCCGTTCAACAGATGGTAATAAGTGATCAAGCCACGAGGCGGCAGGATAGTATTGTATGACAGTCCATAGCATGTTGACAAAATGTGTAAATTTATGACATAATATATGAAAAAAGTAGCTCTGACGCCACTGAAGGTGAAATTAACCTGTAGTTAACATTTACTCAATATTATTACCCAGCCAAGGGGTATTGTTTTTGCTTTGGTTTGTTTGTTTGTTAACACTTTAGCAGCAAAGCTGTTGGTTGAATTCATACCAAATTTGGTTTATAGATTGCCAGTGACCAGAATACACCTGATTACATTTTGGGAGCAGATTGTCAAGGTTCAGATTTTTTTTTTTATGAATTTTTAAAATCTTTTTTTTTTTTCCCTCATGTACTTATAATTGGCAAAATTTCAAACGTTTGTCGCAGCAAACCTATTGCTTGAATTTATACCAAATTTGGTTTATAGATTGACAGTGACCCAGAATACATGTCATTACATTTTAGGAAAAGTAGGTCAATGTTTCAGTTTTTTTATGAATTTTTATTCTTTTTTTTCCCATTTATTTATAACGGGCGAAATTTCAAATATCTATAAAAACATCCATTTTCTTTCTATTTACTCCAAACTTGGCACATATATATGTTGGCAATTGATATGCTGACATCAGCACATGCATAGACATGATGACATCAGCTGGATCGATGCCAAAATAAGTTACAATATGTGCGAGGGGTGGGGTTTGTTGGGCCTGGCACCACTTGTTTTTTGTTTTGTTTTTTTCTCAACTTTATTAATCAAAATCTGGCCATACATAGCAAATGCTTTTTTTTCCCAGACTGAGCATTAACATCAAACTTATGTTGAAAAGTATTTGTAAAGAACATAATATATAAAAAATAATAATAATAAAAAAAAAAATTAAAATGAAAATAAAATAGGTAACAAAATAAAGTCAGAGGTCTAATCAGGTATCAATACATTCAAATTTTCACGGCTTTTTTGTTTGTTTTTTTTTACATATTTCAGTGTTTTTTTTTTTAAGTTTGTCATAAGTCTACATCTGTGAGCACCACTTGTTTTAACATGTTTAGCACGACGACATTTGTAGTATCTTGGCCTCATTTTAATTTCAGAGTAAGAAAAAGAGAAATGTTACGTATCCATGTGTACTTATTACAGAGTTATTGTTATATTAAATGCACCACTTCCTCTGTCATGTCATGTTAAAATTACTGCAGAGGATGATTACAAATTGATTAGATTTAGTGGCAGAGTCCAGAACATCTAAATATGTAAATTTGTGACATAATAAATAAAAAAAGTAGCTCTATATTGCATTATGTTCAATATTTACACCACTTAATTTTAAATCAAAACAGTAGGACACATTTACTTAATATTATTACAACATGTATGGTTTATTATACTTCTCAGTGTCCACATTTGGAATATCTTGGTCTCATCATAATTTTAGAGTAAGAAAAAGAGAAAGTGTTAAATATCCATGTGTACTTATTACTGACTGAACACACTACTTTCTCTGTATGGTCATGTTAAAATTACTGCAGAGGATTGATTGTGAATTAATTGGAATTAGTGGCTGAGTTACTGTTACGCTGAATATATCCATATGTGTACTTAGTACTCAATTAGTGTTACATTGAACACACCATTTGTTTTACATTTACTGCAGAAGATGATGTGAATTAATCTGATTTATTCGAGGTGGTCAAACTATTCTGAGACTGTTGTCACTCATGATCTTACCCAAAATGCTTAGACTGAATTTGTCATCATCTTTATGTAAGTGTTTAAATCACATTCACATTCACACTCCCCGTATAAATATTTGTTTGGCCTTTCATTGCAGTATGCCATGGAAATATGTGGAAGTGATGAAAATATAGGTTATGCATTAAATGCCCTGCGAGACTGCTGCTATTCCTCAGGGATGATGCGCTACTGATGCTTTCTGTATTCAAGTCAGTTAAATTTAAAAATTAAAATATGGAAAACACTGGAAAATACTGAACAAATGAAACAAAACACAACACATGAATACTCTGCATAAATGAAATAACCTTTCAGTCACCCCTACAGTGCTTTCACAGAGGCCCACATAAGGCAGACCTACACTTTTTTTCTGTGACCCCTGTCATGGTCCTATTACATGACTCATAACAAAGGCAGGCATTCACATACAGAAAAGACATATCTGAAACTGCCTTAAGAAGATACCTTGGCAGAAGATCCCAGGTTGTTAGGCAGATTCTCCTCCACATGCAGCACTGTAGTACTAATACTCCACCACCATATTCCAGGTACATTCAGGAGAGCTTGATGATTTAAGATGTCTGATTGGACTAGAGCTAGTGTGCCGTTTAGGACTGTATATATGAGCCAGAGCCTGACAAACAAGCAATAATAACTCATACTACTAATGATAAAATTTTGAAATCAATAATACTTAATACTACTACTAATAACACTGTGAAATCAATTCTATACTGAAGTGTCAGCCAGTGAAACGTTTTCAGTGCATGTGTAATTTAACCCATAAAGACCCAAACATCCACCCCTGACCAAAAGCATCTACTGATCTAAAACATTTAATACCTGTTGATCCACTAATTCTATCAATACCTTTAAATGACTGGTGTAAAATACAGTTTGTCATCTTTCCATGGTTATCAGATATGACCCATCTGGACATTCAGAGGCTCCGTAGTGAACATGGAAACACTGTCATCTTCTACAACATTGATTCACCAGTAAAATCTATGGAGTTTTGACAAATGACAGTAGATGGTGACACTTGATTTAACATTCAGCTATTGATATATTTGCAGAAAGAGTCACTTTTTCTTCAGTTTTCTCTGTTTTGATATAATAACCTTTGAATTTACTCAAAGTTTTTGTGAGCATTTAAATTAAAGGATTGATATTTTGCTTTTTTAAATGGAATTATGCATTTTAAAACATTTCCCTGTGGTCTACATAAACTGCAAATGCTATGCTTGGGTCTGAATTTTTCATTAATTCAACTCCACAGGTCCATCTTCAACCCTATTTCTGAGCAATGACACCAGAAAGGTTGCTTTGAGCGCTGGCCCTTTAAATGCAAATGAGCCACTTCACGCCCCTCCCCCTCCAGGTTGTTGACCGTGCTTTCTGTCCCATTCAGCCACTTGTGTTTGTTAATACAACCAACAACTGAACATTTTAGGTAATCGGCTCGAAGTTTAGACATATTTTCAGTATGGACTACAACCGCTGCTGCTGATAAACAATTATGGAGAAATGTTTGTCAGAAGTCTTGACCTTACATGTGCAAATGTCATGATGTAGCTAGTTATAAAATGTAACAAATTAAGCAGGAATTAAAGCAGGTTGTAGAAATCCACTTGATTTTTGAATGTAATTAATGAATATAAAGATAGCTTTGCAGCACCTGGAGGGTTCAAATTCAAAATATATGAACTATTAAGGTCCAAATTCACAAATAAATGAACCAAAGACTAAAAAAAGTGGATTTAGCAAAATATGACCACTTTAAATAGAGGAAATTAAATGCAGGAAAACGCATAATTTACAGTGAATAATGCAAAACACAGAGGATAATATTAGAATAAATCACTTAAGAAAGGTTAAATAGCGAGAAAAAATCATTTAAGAACTGCCACAAAATTAGCACTGGGTCTTTGTGGGTTAATGTTGTATTTTCCTCATGCTGGTTAACACTCTACCTTCAATGACCTTCAAAAAGGGCATACAGTTGTTTGATATCCTGGAAATTAATGTGCGCACCATGTTTTTGGAGTCAGACTAGGACAGGCATCTCCTAAGTTCGGAATGTTGTCCTTGTAATAGCTGTGATACGATGCTTGAAGTTAAGATTGGCATAGATAATAATAATCACCCAGGTTTCTGAAGCACACACAGTGCTTTAGATGGGTACAATTTCATCCCCTTGTACTTTTAGTCTGACCATTAGAATTACAGTTTTGTTCAGTGTGCAGCGAAGTGTGTTGGATCTTTCTCCTAACTTTACGGAGCTGTATTACTAAATTGATAATTGCATGTTACAGTGACCAAAGTAGCCAGATAAAAGGATTCCTTGTTGTTGCAGAAAACCTGTTCATATGCTGAATTATGAGTGTGTGCGTAAATGGTCATGCATGCAACTGTCAATAAACTCACACTTAAATCTATAAGCGCTATTGTATAGAGCAAATGTATTGACTCACCAGGACTGTCACACATAAAGTCCCCTACAGTACATGTTGTGTCCTGTGTATATGGGAGGCAGGGAAAACACAGCTCTCCTTTTCTCTTTTCCAGTTAGTCTGTAAAAAGACACTCATCCCATTAAATATATACACGAAGTAGAAACAGTTTCAAGTAATTATTAAATGGTATATTCTTAGACAGTGTTTGTGGATCTTAAAATGTGCATAGGCAGAGAAGTAGGTGACATTGTGAGCTAAAAATCAGTAGCAGGTGTACTCAGTGCCTAATCCTTTATGGGCATTTCAGGTCGCGGTGAGATTAACCTCAGGTGGTCTGGTTGAGTCCCTGCTGGATTGGTTCCGCTCTGTTCTCAAAGACAAAAACCCCCAGTCTACCTTAACTTATTACAACAAGATGAAGAGAAACACTGAGGTCAGCCATCTGCTTGGAATTTCTTGTCCATACTGTATATATTTTGTAACTGGGGTATGTCTACTGCCACTGTTAAATACTGTTACTAACATGAGCGTGCAAGTGCAAGATTACCCCAGTGAAAAGTCAAAGTATCATTCCTCAGCAAAACATAAGTCATGTGTCTGGCTGTGTCACGTGTACTGATAGTAATGATAATGTAAGCTCCCCTGATTGGAGTGATGTGGTAATGGCATAGAAGGCGCTTTAGTCTATGGCCAGTTCAGAGCTCATCATATTGATTGTGTGTAAAGCCCCTCAAAGCCAGACACGAACTGCAGATTAACAGGTTAACCTGATATGCTGGCAGAACGAACATTTGTGCAAAATGGATTAGAGGCTTTAGTCACATTGTTTTTGTGGTAGAAACTGCTGCAATGTGTCTCTGCACTATTTCTGTTTCTCTGTGTGCATTATTTATGCAATTTCCATATTGTTAAAGTTCAATTTCTCAATGGTTGTGTGCATTTACCATGTTGCTTGAACTTGAATAAGCTGATACTGTTTTTTTAATTATGTGCCTCACTATGTATAAAGCTGCAGAATCTTGCAACCTCATAAACATTCTTTAGTGCTTCCAAAAGGTAGCTGAACTTTGGAAAAAAAACAAAAAAACAATGATAATGTGACGATAATGACAGTCATTATGCTATCAGTTATTTATTTTTGTCAGATAACTACACAGCTATTTAAATAATAGTACCAAAATAGACAATGTCATTTTACACAGAATAGTCCTTAGAGCTAAGCAAGAAGTCAGAAAAACAACTTACAATGCAGAGTGTAAGTACTCTTTGTTTCTTGTTATCTGTAGTGTTGAGGGCTAAACTGATAGATAGTATAGTGTAAAATGTGCAAAATCAAATTTGTTCCTTATTTTCTTTTTATACCAGTTGTATGTTTGAGTTCAGTCAGTTGTGTCCACTATCTTTACGTTCTAATCTTTTCGTTAACTTCTTTCACTTACCAGTTGTTATGTTTTGTTAGGTGACAGCCAACTTGATTGTGGGCTCCCAGTTTCTAATCATTTCATCCTTGAGCACAAGTCAATCTTTGTGCCAGAAATTCCCAGAGGTCGTTCTAGGATATCACACTTACGGTATTCAAGATTCAAGATCCTTTATTGTCATTCAACATTGGTGTGATGAATGAAATTATGATCCACAGGCTGATAGTGACATGAACATTTAAATAGAATACACACATTTATATAGAAAAAAGTGTAGAAAAAAAAGAAAACAGAGCAAAGTGTGAATAATAATAATAAATAAGTCAACATAGAAGAGGAAGAGAAATGACTGAAATGTAAACAGATTATTGCACATTATATCCCAGTAATTGCACTTTTTTATATTGTGCAGTAGTTTGCAGTTATGTTGTATATAGGACAGACAGTGATCTTGACCTTTGATCTTTAGCCACCAAATGTTTTCATTTCATTCTTGCAATATTCTGTTATACTATGGAAGTAACCACTGCAGCCTCAAGTGACCCTATTTGAGCAAAAGGGGTGGAACTGTGGAAGCCCAATGGGGTCAGAGCCATCTGTGAGCTGTCATGGGTAAGCTAATGCTAAATGACACTGTAAAACTGTAAAATCCCATTGTGTGACAGAGTCGCTTTACAATCTTATCGTGGAACCTATTAATCATAACTACAGTGGCGCTGTCTGTTAGGACAAATAGATTTTATTATATGAACAGAAACTCTGAAAGACTGACTCAACAGGTGTGTGAGCTGTCATACAGACCTGTCAATCAAAGCCCAACATGGTATACATCAAAACTTCTATTTGACCTGCGATCGGATTCATGGAGAATACATTTTACAGATGAAGCACCACATCATTTACTAGAGTGTCCAAATAACATAGATCAGACTGAGATGACTCCTGGAAAATCAATTACTTTATGGTGTGTTTTATAGAGAAGTTTAATATACGTCCATGAAAGATATTGGTTTAACAGCTTTACAGTACTTCCACACTGACTTCAATTTGGGGCTGAGGTCCATGCCCCCCTGGGACAGACACAGAGATTCAGCACACCTTTTAGCCATGGACGCATCTAAAAGAAAAGGAAATGTATTTGTGCATTTTCCTCAAATTACTCTCTGAATATTAACCAAAATACTCACCATATGGCTTTTCACCATATCATGCAGCCTTAACCCATAAAGACCCAAACATCCGCCATCTACCAAAACCATGTACTGATGTAACTGTTATTACCTGTTGATCCACTAATTCTATTAATCCATGTAAAATACAGGTGTGAAATACAGTTTGTCGTCTTTCCATAGTCATCAGATATGACCCATTTGGACGTTCAGAGGCTCCGTAGTGAACATGGAAACACAGTCATTTTCTACAACATCGATTCACCAGTAGAACCCATGGAGTTGGATCAATGACAGTGGATGGAGACACTGTGTTTATGTTCAGTTAATGATAGATTTTGCTGAAAAAGTCACTTTTTCTTCAGTTTTCTCTTTTTTTGATATAATAACCCTCAGCTTTACTCTGATCTTTAATGAACATCTACATGATCAGTGAATTAAATGTTGGAAAATACTTGATTTTCAATGAAAAAAAAACAAAACAAACAAAATACAAAAGATGATATTAAAATAAATGGTGATAAACCGTAAGGATGGTTAAATATAGAGAAAAATTTGTTTGGGAACTGCCACAAATGTGCACACTGGGTCCTTATGAGTTAATGTTAAAGAAGATGAAAGTTTGCCTGAACAGTTCAGAGTAAAGATGAAGAGAGAACAAACTACACACTGTCACTCTCTACAATCCAATTACACACTCAATCTGCTTCTGCTCACAAATCCTGCCACTAAAACCCAAATATAATGTGCTGATGACACTTTAATTATAGCCACTAGTTGCAGAAAAGAACTGACACTTACAATAACAATTACATAGTTTAAAAGGATAATGTATTCACTAGGGATACTCAGCACCGCCCGCTTACGAGCCAAATAATTCATCTTCCATGGCAGTTTTCAAGTGGTCTATGAGATATTTCAGCCTCCTCTACATCCATGCCAGAGGAGGATGGTAGTATTAAGCATTAAGCATTTAGAGTTTTTTTTAGAGTTTGAGAGTTTAGAGTTTTTATTGAACTTCTTGTAGCTCTGCTTTGTCGACAGTAAGTTGCTTTGTTAAACGTATTGTTGCATGAAAATAAACCATGACACTCTGAAAGACATGGGACAAAAGCTTCTCTCTGGTGATCCCACTAAAACTAATTAGACACAGTGGAGAAGAAACAATAAGTATGTTATGATATTTATCTGTCAGTAGTCTGGCCTTTTCAGACAGGTCTATGAGATAGTTTATAGACAGTTTATTCATCACTCTGGCTGTTGAAATAATGACAGTTTTCATGCTCAATTTTCTTTGGCAGCTAAACACTTATTGATGAAAATATCATGCCTGTGCTATTGTTTACAGGTGTTTTTTTTCCCCAAACAAATCTAAAAGAACTGCATTAAGTACTCATAAAAAAAATTCACTGGTAAAGATCTAACCAGCAGTGGAAAAAGAACAGGAGAAGTGGAGGACAGACAGAACTCTTCTTGGCAAAGAGAAACCCCTTGCAAAAGGGTATTCGAGCTACATTTCATCTTTTGTGTCCCAGATTGATGACCTATGAGATGGATGATGTTCTGTAGTGCTGCGTGGCATTGTCTTAATCTGGCCGACACAAAGAGGGAGAACACTTATCATCTCAGTCTTATGTATAGAGTAAGGGGGCAGGGGTTGTCAGAGTGGTGAAGAGGGTCCAGAGAGGGTGGGGTGGGGTAAGCAGGGGTCCCATCCGATAAAGCGTGATGAAGATGGGTTAATGACAGGAGAGGCAGATGGAGACAGCCCATCTCCCGTGACGACGCAGCCAGAGCCTCCATCCTGAAGCCAGAGAAGGACGGATGCAGAGGGGAAAAAGCCAGTGAAATAGTGGAAGTGGGCCAAAAAGACACAAAGACTGGAAAGAGAACTAATGTGTGGCTTCATGCATGTGTACATTTGGATCCTTGTGTGTTTCAATCCATGCTTGATTGTTGTGTCCATATTGACGAGGTCCTCCCTTCAGTACATTTCAAACTGTTTTTTTTTTTTTTTCAAGGGGAATGAAAGCGCTCTGTGCTCAGGTTTGCTTGTGTTGGATGGTCTTTTGGCCACAGTGTGCATTTCTAGCAGGTGGCCCAGGTTTGTTGAGCTTGGTTTAGGATTAAGCTTTAGGACATTGTTTAGTGGGAATGGTGCTGTGAATACAAAGGGATTAGTGCAAAGGGTTGCTTCATTGACTGTGAGTTTGTGAGAGGGGAGGAGGGGAGTTGGAATCTGAAGTTGATGGATGGATTGGATAGACCACCAAAATAAAACATTGTCTCTAATTACACCAGGGAAACTCATTATTACTGTATTAAATAAAAGTAGCACAACCAAATACAATTTTGCAGAAATTCCTGTTACAGTCCATTTATTTTTTGAAAAGCATTCTATATATTTTATGGACTACACTCAAAACATCCCAATCATAATTTAGGATTTTCATTTTATTTCCATCCATGCAATAAAAGCACGTTTCTTCCTAGTTCCCACGTTCCTCTCCTGATGCACTGGAGAGGAAAAAAGGCCCTACCAAAATCATCTCAATGCCTTGAACCATGTGCCACCATTAGGGACACACAAAGAGAGATCTGACAAATGACCATTTTAATGTGCCTCTTTGACTTTAATGAATTTATACGTTATCTGGGCCTAATGGAGGCTGCGGTGGAGGGGCTGGCGCAAGGCCATAACAAATGAAAAGCTCTGATTAGTGTAGAATGAGCTGAGAAAAAAACGCCATTCATCTTGGTTAGCATCCTCCTGTGCTCTTTTATGGGACGCTGTTACAAGGACGGTGGAGCCGGGGGTGCTCGTCCCATTAGCGGGGCTCAGCCCAAAGGGCCCAGCTGAGTGAGTGGTCAGCAGCGGCGGACCCCGGCGTTGACGGAGCGTCTGCCCGCTCCACCAGTTCAAGACTGTGAATACCTCAGAGCGGCTTGACTCCTGAATAACCTTCTGAGGTACCGGGAGCTTCACCCCTACATGACCCCGCGCTCTGAAGAGGGGTGTGGGGGGACTCCGGGGGGTACCCAGACGGGACTCACACTAGAAATAGGTAAACACTGAAGGGAATCCTCACTGAAAGACGTCAGGAGATAGTGGAGATAGTCTGAAGAGAAGATTTTACATTAGGAATCTGATGGTTTCACATGTAATCACAGGCTTTATTGTGTATTTAATATAAAATAACAAATTTACGACTCCTGAATTAAATTTTTTTTGCTCTTTATTAGCAACTTATTTATTTATTTATTTATTTATTTATTAATTTTACTTATTTATTCATTTATTTATTTATTTAAACAGAAGTAGGTCATGTGGACGTTGGCGTAATCTGCTGACGGTTCAAAACAATCCCAACAGCAGAAACAGACTCCGTATTTCTTGTATCCATCCTTATCATTTCACTTATAGATTATCTCCTGGCATCACTGCTTTGTTTGCATTTTAGACTTGCGAGCTGAGGTTGTATTTTCACCAGCTACAAGGAGATTCTCCGACTATTCAGACAAGCGACTGTAAAAAAAAAAAAAAACAACAACAACAACTCCAAATCACCGCCATTCTGTTACGACCGCAAAGAATCTGAACATTTTATCCGACCCGAGAGACAGCGAAAATTGCAACAGAGTTGTTTCGTCATAATCGTGTTGGAGCTTGATATCGGCCACTGTTGTCATTGGGAGAAGTCCTGTTTTGCCGCCGCCCCCCCCTCGCTGGGCCCCCGTGTAGAGCCGCCTTGCAGAGTTCAGTCGGGCTGGGAGAGGAATGCACTGGGATGCGGAGCAGCAGCGACTGGAGGAAACCAACGCAGCAACTCGCACAGTATGGACACTAATGATCCGTATATACACCTCAGTAAGTACACCTGAGCCATTTATTCACACCTCGGCCTTGTCGTGGTGCGTCTCCTGAAGCCGCTGCGTTTTGTTTGGGTTAGAAGAGAGTGCGTTTGTTTCATGGCGTCTTCTCTCTCCAGTCCGCGAGCTGTGCGCGAAAAGCGACCGCGGACTTTAACCACCGACTCCTGCCTGGGAATCGGACTGTTTATGCCACCCTTGTGTTGGCGAAAGTGGTTTTCGTAGTCATGCCAGATGAAACGAAAGCTGTGGCCAATTCTAAAAGTCAGGTGATCTGGTTGTGCCGGTCAGGCAAGGTCAGAGGTTGGCACTTTAATTGCGCTTATGTAATTTATGGGGCTTGTCGCGCGTCTCTTGCTAAACTGTTTGAGACAGAAACACAATTTATTGGTCTGGAATCGTCGTCAGATCTCGAGTGCACGAAACAGCCCAGAGGAATGGCGGATCTTTTTTTCCTTTCTGTCTTTTTTTCCATTGATAAACAAACTTACACTTCGATGGTGACGAAACAGGAGCAGGAGCAGCGAAGACGCGCCCTGGTCCGCCTGTAGCTGTGGATGTATGCATGTATGTATATGCAGCACACTGACAGCACCAAGGGGTTTGCCCCGTAAAGATGAACTCTGCTCTGACTTGGCGACTTTGCCCTTAACCATTTGATGACTTTGGAAGTTGTTTGACGGCCTGACAGCCTCAGTGCACACCGACACACAGAGAAAGCAAATGGGACGCGCTTCTGGAGTTTGCAACATGTGGATTCAATACATATCCGACTCATTAAGACAAATAAACACACACACACACACACACACACACACATATATATGTGTGTGTGTATATATATATATATATATATATATATATATATATATATATATATATATATATATATATACATATATATGTATATACAGTATTTACTGTTTAGACAGTGTGGAGTGAGAGTACATGCTTTCAGAGCCTCACTGAGTCACACACTATATGCATCATTTATCATGTGATGTTTTTTTTCTCCTCCTGAAAGACACTCATTGTCAAACCACTGCAGTAAAATATGGCATGTGCTTCTAAACCACTGTCTTTTGTGGGGGGAAATGAAAGATAATCGTGTGGCATTGCGAGGAAGTAAATGAAACGAAGCTTTGAAGACAAAATTGTACAGCCCATTTATATTATCACAGATATCTCAGCACCATTGAGGAGGGGGTGGGGGGGGCTGAAAATTGTTTCCATAATGAATGTAGCTCCCCGGGGAATGAGAGAGACATCTGGATGGGAGAGCAAGTAGAGGGAAGCCTTGAGTGTATATACAAGTAACAGAGTGGTTTCCCCTTGGGCTACAGAGGCTTTCTTGTTTGTCTTTAAAGAGTTTCTCTGATAAGGCAGTGTGGCATCTGAAGATTTATGCAGATTTGGAACCATACTTTGAAAGACCATACAGATACATTTAGCTGTCATGGGTCTTACAGGTATTACCAGTCATTTACAGTTCCGTTCTGCCTGAGCTTCTTTGCCAGAGTCAGTAAACAGAAATTTAACTTTTTTCCTTTTTTTTATTTATGACATGTCACTATGGTAATATTTCTGCATGAGTAAGGCCATTTAGGGCAAATCTACAAGAAGGTCTGCTTAGTCATGTTAATGTTCACCTTGGTTGTGACACATTTGTCATTTCAGGGAGTTTTTCCTTCTGTACAGTAAGTAGGGAAAGTCATCAGTATAAAACTGTCATCTTAGAAGTGTTATTATTCTCGGTTTCAGTTGAATTTTGTCTCATTATGGCATTACAGTATCTCTATAGCAGAGGCTTTCCATCCCGAAAGGGCTAACATTCTGGTTTAAACAGAATATTTGTAATATTTTGTGAGGAAAATATCAGCCATCTGAGTATTGGTTGTATACTCATGTCTGGTGAACACTGAATGAGGACAGTTCTTGTTTTTTATATCATAAAAATATTCATAAAAACACTCAATAGCTGACAGATCCCCCTGATGAAGAACAGTTCTTGTTTTGATGATGTGTGTGTGGTGATTTATTATGTTGTAAAGGCCTAACAGCCCACACATAAAACATGTATGAACACAGAACCATTAACGCTTGTCATTTTTAAATGGCACATAATCACTCTAAACTGAGTTTGTCCCCTTGGAACTTGTTGTGAATGTGCAGCTCCGGCAACGCAGTGTCAAGTCAACAACAGTCTGGTGATTATGTGCAGATTGTTTCAGCCTTTCCCAGACATGTTGTGTTTCAGCAGGTTTGATGCAGGATGGCTCCAGGCTTTCAGTAGAATCAGCATTTTTCGTCTCTCAGCACTTCAGCATTTTTTATTTTCCGTCAGTGGAAGTGATTCTAGACACGCTGACGAGCGCCCACCCGCTACTTTTGACAGTAAGAACTTATTTTGCTCGCTGACAAGGGAAGTCACAGCAGAAAGGAGAAGGGAGATGGAGAGTGAATGGAGCAGACTGGGAGGTGGAGGTGGAGGTGGAGAGGGGTGAAGTCAAGAAAGAGGTCACAGTAGTTGAACTGAACTCATCACTTGCCAGGGGTCAATGATTCACCTTCCAGTACTCACGCACACACATACACTCATAAGACACAATGCAGAAGCTGAGAAGGATGCACACACCCAGTCACACGCTCATTCTCGCATTTGCAAATTTGCTTTCTTCCTATAGCTGTGATATCATGTGACTTAAAGAATGTGGGTGGAAATATTTGACTGTGAAATCCCGGCTGTATTAAACTTGCTCTCTTCCTAGAGCATTCCCCTCCCACTCCCACAGAGTTAAATAAACCACACAGGTAGGAGGGGTGTGGCTCTGCAGGTATTTGCTCAGGGATTCTATAGTTTGAGACCTGTAATGCCTCAGCGCTGCCACATGAATTAGCACACAATACGTACCTTCCCAAACACCTATGATGGAGTGTGTGTCGGTGTTTAAAAGAGTACTTGTCTGATTGGGTTTAAGTGTGTGTATGTGCTAATTGTGAGAACAGCATGAGGGAAAAGAAGGGGCAGAAGGAGGCCATTCTCAGGGCTAATTGCCAGTAATTAGTCATTAGTGAAGAAGGTCAAAGCCTTGATTTAATTCCAGCTTTAATCAAGCAGAGAACCTTGAAAGGTCCTCGGGCTGCGACATTGTTTGGTTATGAGACGTATACGGTGAAATCAGTTGTAATTATGCAATAACGACGTAAATGTGACACATGGATGCCCATTAAATGGTATTTTCCATGCATTAAATGTTTATTTGTGCATTACACATCCCTCTGATCTTAACAGTCATTTTCCATTTGCTTTTAATTAATCAGACAACCCTAGGGCATTACAGTAAAAAAATATTAGTTTGAAATTTTCATTACGTTAGTTGTTAAATGAATGATCGTTTTCTCTATATCTTGCAGTTAGGTAGATGGAATGGTAGATCCAGATATGAAATTATTTCTTGTTAATATTATTAGTTTTTAGGCTGAAACATAAGTAGCTGCTCATTAACTAAATATGTAACACAGTGTTTCCTGTGGAATTGATCAGTTAGTATGGCGGTGTGTCATTGGGGGTGTGTGCAGGTTGATCAGTTTCTGTTCTGCATTTTTAAGGAAAGAAAATAACTACATTGCAACAGCATTTGATAATTTAATAATGAAAATAGTATTAGTTACTGAGTTGAGATACACTCAATGACATAGTCATCTGCAGCATTGGTGCCTGCAGCCGTACGTCCATATGGCCTGTGTGTGCTGAGTGAGTGAGAGAGGTTGGTAAGGTACGTCACATTACTTATGGAAACTATTATTATTTTTTAAGCCTTGGGTGTTTTCAAGTCCTAGCGATGGGTCTGCATACAGGTATGAAAATTGATGAAGTGTTGAAACAATTCGATGCAACTGACAGGAGGCAAATTGACTTGACCTGGTGGGGGTAGAGTTACCGTTGCACATGCGCAAATGGGCACTTGATCTGGTAGTAACAGGCAGCAGAACCAACCGATAAAGATGGAAGACGCTACCACTGCAACCACTGTTCTGTGTTGTAAAACCTTAAAATTTTAGATTCAAGACTTTAATATGCATAGCCTAATGTGTAGACCTATTACTGATTTTTTGAATAAAATGTATGGTGTGGCAGCAAGCTTTTACCTTACCAGCAGAAACACTGATGTAACATAAAGTGTCTGTAACATACCCAAATAGTGCGGTTGTGATTAACTGATAAACAGCAATTAACAATTATAATTGATTCGTCATTTATGTAATTTTCCATGTTTTCATAATTTTTCATTTAAAATACTACTACACCAGGCTATCACATGTTTGTTGGTCTTTTATATTTAAGTGTGCTTTCTATTTATGATGGACCCTGCATTTAGTCTAATGGCCACACACAAGGCTGTCTGTCATGTTCAAATGTCCACCTTCTGAAACAAACATGTTTACAGCATGTTATAAAACAAGTTTTTTGTGTTTTATTTTTACATTAATATGCAAAGTAATGACAATATTGTTACTAAAGCGCTGTTTTATTAGGAGTATGGCTGTTTTGAGTGACAGGTGAGGCTGTATGTCTGCTCTGTGGGCTTGGACTGACACTTATCTTATAAGTTTGAAATCCAGAGTTCCTATTTATTGAATAAAACCCTTTTTTTTCCCATTGACAAGTAGCTCTGTTCTAGTTGTGTTAAAGAAGTTACACTAACATGACAATTTTGCGGGTGCTTAGTACAATACCATTTAGCATAGCTATGTTAGCATTAACTTATACTGAATTACATGGTCTCTCAGCTAGCCTGCTAATTAAGCATGTCAAGGCTAATTGGGGTATTTATTCACGTTAGGTCTGATGTCATGGTGCCAAACAACTCATTTCAAACAGTTAGCAACTGCAGATCCTATATGCTTGTTTACTATAAGTTTATATCAAATATGTGATTTATATTTTAGTGCTTTACCTGCGCTAAATGATGGTTTAAAGTGTGTCTAATACCGTTAAAGCTCCTGATATGTTTACAGCAGAGCATCACTTATCTCTCTACTCAGTTGTGTGTGTTGAGGTAAATTGTTACTTTATTTAATTTATCTTCCCCTGAACTGGACAGCATAAACAAATAAAACATTAAGTGTGAAAATGCAAATTATCTCATAAAACCTTATTATATACTGTAATTTATCAGTATGTAACTTCATTATTTCCTTTTTCTTTTAAGAAATATAACTTTACTGACTACTTCATCCAATTCCTCTCATCTTCATCATCACATGGAAAGTGGTAGAATGACAACTGGAAGTGTTTTATGGACTCAGGGACACAATACTGGTGCATATTGAATACAGGGGAATGAACATATGTGGATCCATAAAGAGGTGAAGTCCTGACCCTTTTGGTTGTTCTCCATGGTACCTTATTTTGGAGAAAACTACTCCTACATGTAAGAGCAAGGGATAGAAGTAATTTTTTTATTCTGTTTGAATTACACCATTATTTTCACATATTGTTAGCCTAATCAGCAATGTTAGCATAACTGCCTAAGTCATATTTTTGGCCAAATTGTAATTTCTGCATAAAATGAATCAGCAGTGTTAGGAGTGTAAAGTTACGTAGATATCACAGTTTGGCCAAAGATATGACTTAGGCAATTATGCAATGAGGCTAATGATATGTCAGTTTAAAAGAGAATTTTACAAATCAGTAAAGTTACAGTTTGTTGTAAAAGTTAAAGTTGAACACATAAAGAGAAAAACTACACATAACATAACCTCAGCATAACCAGACATGTAATGATTTTCATTCCTTTGAATACTTTTGCATGGTAATGACCGTTTAATATGGCCTTTTAATATAATGTTCACATTGACTCATTTTCTTTTTGGCTGATGTGTTCTATCGGTGGGGCTGATTATGTGAAATTACTCAGTGGTATTTAACATGTCACAGTTCATGTGAAGTCAAGTTAATTTAGCTTTAGCTTAGAAACATTTCACCCCATGCTTTTCAACAGTTCTGTCTCCTTTATCCAAATATGGGCACTAGGTTAAAAAACAATAATATGGTGACGGCCATCTCAAGGCGTCAAAACCAGTGGCAGCTGGTGAAATTATTCTTTGGTGGAGCGCAGTATGGAAGTCCATTTTCAGCTGCACTATAATCTCATATCACCACTAGGATACACCAAAGCACATGCACCCCTATTTTAAAATATTAATTGAAATTGAAATAAAAATACACTGTATGTGTTTTCAGTCATTTATTTTTTAGATGTAAATTTCACCTGTCTATCCTTCAAACATGCACATTTTTCTATGACTATTGTTAAAGTCAGACATGTCCCTGACAGGTGTCTTTTCCACTGATAATATGGACAGTGCATTTAGACCAGGGGTGAAGGTAGAGCGAGTTGATCACACGGCATTAAAAAAAAATAGAAAATCAACATAAGGGCGAAAACACGTTACCACTCGTGCTGGGATTCGAACCCCAGCCTCCTGCATTGAGGCCACTTGTGTGCACGCACCATTTATAACCAGGGTCTATTATGGTAAAGGGAGAACATTGGGCGCAGATTTTTGTGCCCCAAACAGGAAACATGTGACTTGACTGCTCAGTAAACGACAAAAAACATTTTTATTCCACACTTGAATGCAGATTATACATGGCAGTCACGGGCTGTATAATGTATAGCTTGTTTCTTTAAATATTAATGTTTTTTTAAAAATAATTTTTGGTGATTCCTGTTGTTTTCTTCATGTCAGACAGGTGGGGCGGGGCCCTAACGCCCTCTATTGACAAGCCGCCACTGGTCAAAACAACCATCCATAAATCAGTGGGTGGCATTGCAGATCAATTTTTATACACAGTGCATGGTTGAACTATTAGCTGATAATAGACATATTAGTTTAAGACCATTAATTTTAACCAATAAGATAACTGAGGGTAAATAAAGAAAGATTTATGTCACTGTAGAATTTGGTTTAATTGATTGAGCCGAGGTCTTCATGGCAGGTACCAGCCTAATGCATTAGATCTAATTAAACATCCCCTTTGAGAGCCATGAGGAACATGCTGTGAAGCTCCCTTGGCTATTTTCAGTACCCTGAGTGCAAATTTAGAGTTGTAGTCCTACCTCACACTGACAGATGTGAGCATTTATCCATTAACCCAGAAAACAGAAAAAAAGTATTCTTTTAATATGTTTTCTGCCGATCTCTTATTATTAACTGCCTTGTGCAAATATATGTTCAAGGATCTTGCTCTAATCAAAATGCACATAGTGTTGAAATAACTGTAAGCACATAGTTGAGAAAGACACCACCAGAAAACCGTCTGCTAACACCAGTTGATTTGTAGTTTTGTGGCTCTGATAACAAAATGGGAGGCGCAGGATTAACTGAAATTTGGATTCAGCATTTAAGGATGTCCGTGAAATTTAAGGCCAATAATTCCCCTCCCACCTTTTGCTCCAGGCATATTTCTCATTCTTTGCAGTCCATGATACATTTCTGAATGCTAATTATGGCTCACAGGCTTAATTTGGCATGTTTTAAATGGGACACAGTTTGCTATTATCGCACAGCAAACGGTTTAAAAGGACTGCATTATTACAGATTCTCCCTGTGGGATTTGTTAAGTACTAAAAGAGTGGCAAGTGTCTTTTCCTTGGCCGTCCTCCCCTCCTTCGTCTTCTTCTTCTTCATGTGTAGTACTGGCTGAGCTTATTGCCAACTTACTGTCACTGAGGGGATCCGGTTTCTGGTGGCTACCCTTCAAGCGCTGTATAGACATTTGATCCCATGCCGTGCAGGTGCACTGCACAAGAAACTCTGTTGAGTCAAGTAAGTAAAATAGATGCACACATGCTCGGGGAGGCTTCTCAAGTTTTAGTGCTGTCGCTTTGAAAAGGGTAAAACAGGATGAGCATTTGATAGGATGGCAGGATAAATTAAAAAGGAGCAGCTGCACACTTAAAATCAGTGCCAATTTGATGTTTATTGGCTCAAGCTATAGTGATATGACATGATGAATACATGCTGACAGTTACCGTTTTCTATCATTCCTCTTTTATGCATGCTCATTTTAGTCTTATTTCTAATTTTCAAAGCATTTTCTTATTGTCACAGTATAAAAGGGTGCAACTGAAGATTGTATCCAAGAGTTTTGTAGTTTATTTGGGTTCCCTGTAGGTTTGTCATGTATTGTTCTTCATGCCTTTAAGGTATATTTTTGGCCTTGGTTTGGGACTTTTTTTTCCTCTTTGCTGCGTGTTTGCTTGACCATTTGAGACCACTGATAAGACAATTCCGTACTTCCTGGAATGCTATATGCTTAAAAATATGCTTAACACTCAAAAATACAGGGTTCATGCAAACTATGACCAGAACCAGGGAGCATTTATGCTGACTGATTTAATGGCACTGAGGACTAGAGCTAGATGATAAAACAATAGTTATCATAGTTGAGATCTATTTTTACATCACATTAATGATCATTATCATTATATACTTTCTTATTTTTCCTTTGGGTCTATATTTTAAAAACACTTCCCTATGTGTTATTATTTTTCTTATTTTCACTCACACATAAATAATACTTCACAAACATTTTTATCATTGTAATTTTTTAATATCTTACCATCACAGATTTCTGAAATCTTCTGCTGTTTGGCAAGTATCATTGTTCTGACCACATCTCATAGTTTAAATTAACTTTCACTTGGAACCTAAAATCAACTTTAAACTTGAGAGAAATAATGACAGGATGATTATTACTCACTGATTGATATGCAAGTTTTCAACATTAAGACATTTTTTTTGGACATTTTTTAACTTCAAGACACATTTTTTCACTTCCTGTATTTCCTACCCTCACATCCCATTTTTACCGTCTACATATAAGATGGAGGGTCTCTGACTCATAATCAGAATGAGAGCAAATATAGAACAGTTAAAAAATGCCACTGACACAAAATGACCTTTGTAGATGACAGGAACATCGGTGTCATACTGTTCTCCAGTCTTAATAACCTCATGAAAGACTCAATGGAAACTTAAGTGTGACCCCTACCCCAAGCCCTGCCCATGCCAGACTCCGTGTTCTGCTGCTACAACAGGTGTCTCTCTGCAGATAGTTTTACTCAGAGAGAGCCAGAGACACGAGACAAGTGGGCGGAGGAAGAGCTGATTTGTGTGGCAGTCGGGCAGCAAACAGTTCCTGTGGGATTGATCTCTGCCGAGGGATAATCTGGGTAATCCTATAACCGGTGCTGGTGGACTCCGCCTATTTGGCTCTTTGTTGACCCCCCCTCCACCAATCCATCTCCACGCTCGTCCATTCTGTTCCACGCTGCCTTACAGAAGAGAAAAGTAATTTAGGTGTGGAGTATCCGTTTCATTTTTGGTTTGTCACTTTGCCAACACTCGAGTGTGACTCCTGGTGCTGAGTGACTGGCATCCTGCCAGCGCCACTTACATCTTAAGACATGTGGCATCCTGTAGCATCACCTGCAACTGGAGGCAGCCCTGGGAGGGAGATAGGTTACAGCCACTGTGAGTAACCAGGTTTTGTCTTTGCCTGTGCATAAGTATGTCTGTTTCTGTTGGATGTGATAGGAGAAAGAGCAGAATCAGGCAATGGAAGACGCTGTTGTTCTGTGATTGAGACACAGAAGAGAAGCTTGAGCACTAACAACTAGTGCTGCACAGATGCATAACAGTAATACCTCTAATCCCTGTGCACACTTTGACTAGTTATTTCTTTTCCTTGGATGGGAGAAGATAAAACCTGCAGGGCATATTATCAGTGGAACTTCAATGCATTTGCAGTTTTTCCTATGAAACACATTTATATACAGATGATTACAGATGATGGAGTTTATTATATCTGCAAGCACAACTTTAATTTTAGATTTCAAGACGGTCACTAACAGCTCAGTTGCTGTCTTCAAAACCACTGGACCGGTGTAACCGAGTGTGACAGGTACAAGGCTTTGCTGTTGCGTGTTACAATCGAAAGCCTGTGACTCACTTGTGGTTTCAGATATGGTCAGCAGTGATGCCACTCAGCAACAGGGATGCTTCCAGCTCTCATTGCCTTGTCTTTCACCATCTATTTATCTCTCAACACTTGTCCTTTCTTATTAGCCCAGTCTGTCTTGCTTTCTCACCCTGTTTTATGTCTGCTGTCTGTCACCCTACATTTCTTCATCAACACAATCTCATTCAGACTTTTTAAACCACTTTCATTCCTGCATTTGCAGAGATGATGAAGGTGATGAAGAGAGCTCAATTTTATACAGGAGTTAACCCATTCAGTGACTTTACTGATAGCGGGTTTGTTTATGTGTTATGTGCAGGCTGTTGTGCAGAGTTTTGATCACTCTGTTTATCACATAAGTATGGAAATTGAACTGCCTTTAGATTTTCTCAATGCATATGGGATGGGTTATGGAGAAGCTGTCCAAAACATATTCCAGCTGCAAAGCTGTTTGCAATAATAATTCTGACAATGAAATGCTCACAGATTGGACTGATGATCCTGGTTAAAAAGAAACTACACAGACACTTAATACCTCATAACATTTCCTCTTTGCTGTGATGTGCTTTTTCTTAATTCAGAAACTATATGAACATAATAACATTGTAATTTAGAGGCTGACTGATAGTGGGTTTTTAAAGGCCTGTAACAGGATGTCACTAAACCCCGGAAAATTGAGACTGACCGTATTTCCTCAGTCAGAGGGTGGATTTCCAATAGCAGCCAGTGTTGAGGTGGACATGAACAAATAAAAGCTGGTCTACAAATACAAGACAGGTAAAAGTAATATGAGCTAACCTGTCATATGCCTGTGTGGCTGCTTTCAGCACTCACCTGAAGAGTTGTCCAATTTCAGTCACTGCATGGTGTGTTTTGGTTTTTTAACAAAACTTTCATTTGTAGAAACTTAAAAGCCAGAGAGGTAGACAATATTTACAGAATAAAACACCACAGGTTAGGGATCTTTTATTTATTTTTTCTTAAAAAGGAAAAGAGGTGTTGTGCATGTAAAAAAAATTGTACTATTTTTGTAGTATTTGTGACCTTGCAGATGTGAGTGGAAAATGAGATTTCATTTTCAATCAGGTTATATATTGAACATTAGAAACAGGACTGCCTCTAATGCAAACTTCCTTCAAATGAAGGCCCAGTACCTCCTGCAGCTGAGAAAATGAAAGACACTATTTGAGGAAATATGATGCCTATTTTTACTTAATTAGAAACTATTGTTAAACTGTTAAACTACTCTTAAACTACTAATTTATTCTTTTTATTTGGGTTTTATTTATTCTTCTGTATAGCACTTTTTCTTTTTTGTACAGTTTCTATGTCTTTAAATATATTCTGTATTTTATTCTTCTATTTTAGTTTTAATTAATTTTCTGTACAGCACATTGGTCCACCGCAGTTGTTTTAAAGTGCTTTACAAATAAAGTTGGATTGGATTGGAAACTGAACATAGAAGTGATAATCAATACATTATCATATCTGGAACTAAATATCTAATATTCTGTCTAAAAAAAACTGAAGTGTGATCATATACCCACAGAGTTCGTAATGCCATTTTGGACTCCAGCCATTATCAAAGTCAGGTCAAGTTCTGGTGAAACAGCTGCTATAAGTGTAAAATGTCATTTCAGTGCCAATTGGTCTCCTTTTGAATCACTAGCAGTTTTTATATCATAGTAAAAACAGGTATGATGTGAGAAATGACTTTTGTTAAAGTGGACAAAATTGAAATTATCATCAAAACGGAAAGTCTGATCCATGAAAACCGTGAGCGAAACAATTTGTTTAACAGAATTAGAGTAGGGTTCATTTTGCACTACTTTCAAGGGTTAATTGAACAGTCTGTTTTATTCACACACTAAATTGCTCAGGTTGTAAACTGTATTGTAAGCTGGCTGTGTAACCTTGCCTAGTCTTTCTAAGATTTGTTCACAGGTCAGGTCACACTGTCAGACCAGAGGTCACTCTGACATGATCACTACATCGTCGGATTGGTCCGTTAATGTCTGTGTGTGTGTGTTGACAGAACCTGTATCTTTGCATCCATCTCTAGATGAGAATGAAAGGTTTCTAGGAACTAATAGGTGGTATTTGTTCAGATACTTGTTGGTTTGAACAGGGGCCATTCGATGCACCTGTTTGTTTGTTTTCCAGGACTGTGTGTCAGCTTGTTCTGTCTGTGCATCCAGGACTGTGTTAGTGTTAGCTGTTTAAGTTCCAGACCTTCTTTCATCACTATCTTTTCCCCATCTCAGCCATGACCTCCTCATCAATCTCTCAAATAAAATAATGTGTGTTTGTGGGTGTATGGCAGTGAAAACCTACGTACATATGGAGGATAATATGCATGTTCATGAGTTTGACTGGTAATTACCTAAAAATACAAAGGGCTGTGTGTGGAAAGAAATGGAACATAGTGAACTCGTCTCTGTTTCAAGGAAAGTGTGTGTGTGTGTTCATGAAAGAGTTCAATACCGGGCATGATTTAGGGTCAGAGAAGTTCACTTGCTCAAGTGCTCATGTTGCTTTATACTTTTACCAAAATAGAATGATTTGAAAGAATCTGAAGGAATGGAGACAAAAAAACTGACACAATTCAGGGTTCACACAGTCAAAAAGAAACAGAATTTTAAAAATGTGAAATCCAGATAAATTATTGGAAGTTTTGGAAAAACTCATGGAATTATTCTGGAATAATTTTCTGAGAGCAAACATCTCAGATTTTGTGAATTTGCAGATCGGAAATAAAAACTATAATAAAATAAAATGTAAGCCTCATAGCTCTCTTTTCTCTTTTGGAGGGTTTAGTGCTGTGATGGATTTTTGGTGTTCCCTAAAAATAAGGATTTTTAGATCTATACTATTAGAACCTTTAGAAAACACCTCAGAGAAATGCAGAACAAATCTGCTCATCCATGAGAGCAGTACACATTCCTGTTTAATGAATAATGAATGATCCTCACAAAGCTATGTCCAGAAAACAGAATACTGGAGACTGATCTCATGAAATTGCATTGTATGTCATGCCTGTTCTTAAAGCATTTGGTGTGCTGTGCGTACGACCTTTTGTGTGTTATTCAGCGCCATTTGATTGCATGTCAATGTACGCCAAGATCTCCAGTTCACATAACCTTAACCCCAAACCATAACCCTAAGTCTAACTCTAACCCTAACCCTCAGTGCGTGGTATTTGACGCGGTGTGAACATACACATGGAAAGCTTATAATGCCTCCAGATAACACGCGGTTACATTTATGTATATTTATGCAGATGATATCACATTGAATACTCTCTGTTTGGGTTGATTTTGTATCTTTTCTCTGCAGAGGGCAAGAGACATCTCACCATTTTTATCAGGAATTCCGTCCGTCTGTCCTTCTGATATTTTTATCCAACCAATTTCTTGGACAGTATTCACCTGATTATTTTCAAACTGGACACATGTTCTTTACCACTAGGAGAGGCGCAGCGCACAGTTTGTTTGCTGAATTTCATATTTTTATTTTTATTTCTTTTTTTCTTTTTACAAATATTTGAAAATTTTAACTTAGAACATTTGTCCAACCAATTTCTCTGACACTATTTGTCCAATTATTTTCAAATTTCAGACGTATCATCCTTACATATGCATTTCTCTCTCTCGCTCTCTCTCTCTCTCTCTCTCTCTCTCTCTATATATATATATATATATATATATATACATGTATATATATATATATATATATATATATATATATATATATATATATATATATATATATATACACACACACACATATATATATACGTGTGTTTTTATTTTATTTATTTATTTTTACAAATTTTTGAAAAGGTTTTCAAAAGTTTGAAAGTTAAGACTCAAAGTTAATCCCTGGGTAGGCAGGGTACCAGTAAGCAGGAAGTATTGTACAGTACAACTGGGCTCACTTGTTTTTTTCTTCCTCATTGCTACTGCATCTCAGTCTGGAGTCCTGGAGCTGGTGTCTAAGCAGCAATAGTGTAAATTTAATCATATCATCGGTCTTTGAAAAGTCATAGAGAGAATTTAAAATTTTGTCACTAAAAATGACCATGCTGATATTTTGTATTTAGCTTTCTCTATAAAGCAGTTTTTGATTTTTATGGAACATAAAACAATAACATTATTCTCTCTAATAACAACCTTATTTTGTAAATCACAAATCTGAAAAACAATCAGCATTTTTTTTCTTAACTGTAAAATAATGTTTTCAACCAGGCAGACAGATTAGGCTCCATCCATCCATCCACCCATCCATCCATCCATCCATCCATCCATCCATCCATCCATCCATCCATCCATCCATCCATCCATCCATTCATTCATTTACTCTAGTTCTTCCTCTCTGGCTGTGTCACTCTCTGTGCCCCCCCCCCTCTTTTTTTTTCTCCTCCTCCTCTTTGGCCTCCCACCTTCTTGACAGCTGGCTTGCTGAGCTGCAGATACTTACCCGGAGATAAGAGGATTTACTGACACAATTGATCAGACATCAACCTCATTTACCAAAGAAATGAATGCTTAAAGGGGCGGCGATTTTGTGCTATTGTGCATGCGAGATGTGTGAGCACTTTTCGTCATTTAAATTGTGAAAAAGCACATGTTTGAAATGTGGTTGGGGTGTGTGATGGGCATGCATCTGATGGGGGTTTGTGAGCTCTATTGACAGTGAAGAGATTTCTTAATTACATGTTCACTGTATCTAATGAGCTCTGCAGGCTGCCTGTCTGATTACTTTAGGGTGCAGTTCTGCTCTCTGTCATTTGGTCACAGCGCTGTCTGCTTCAAATCACACCATCCAGTCACATTGTGCAAAAAAAGTTGCATGCACATGCATACTAAACATTAGTATTAAACAGATCGATGCACATATTTTGGATCTGTCTTTATCTGGGCTAATCTGGTACTTATTCTGGCTAGTGCTGTTGAGTGAGGAGCCACTCTACCCCCCCACCCCCCCAACCATACGCCCACTCCCCAACTATAAACTCCCACTGCTGCTCTGCTCTCCATCCAGACAGTAGATATTATTAGTTAGTGGGCCATGGGCTTATTGAGTTACCACAGTGGAGTAGTCTATCCAGCCGCTACCCAGTAATTAACGGTGAGGGATTTAGAGGATTTTGTGGTCTGTGATGTTTCTTTAAACCTGTTGATCATCAGATCGGTGTGAGACATTTGGCTTTGGCTAATCTGTGCCTCGACTGGTTGAATAAAAAGATGACTGACCTACATAAAAGATCATAAGCCAACTGCAGCTGTTTGATTGTGATGACACAAACTTGGACCTCTGCACAAAGAAACTCATGAATCTGAAATAATTTATACTCAAGCAGCTCTTGATTATTTGTTTATATTGGGCTGCACAAATACAGACAGTAGAATATTATATGTGGTTGCAACCATTACAAGTTCATATGAAAAGTGATACATGCATATAGTTCATAATGTGTTTTGTATAAATCCTTGTGTTTTACATATGCGTAGTCTGTGAATGACTCCAGGTCATATTTACTGATAAATATGCATATACATTGTACTACGTAATGTATTTTCAGTTTCAGCTCAAAATACTTCACATGTGGTTCTTGTACCATGTCTGTAGGCTCCTAGTTTTCAGCTCTATTCCAAATGGTTGGTTCAGTGTTTGTTGGTTTAAATTCGGGCTGCATGATTTTAGCCAAAAATAAAATCCAGAATTTTTCCTCAAAAAACTCAATTTTTGATTTGGGCTGGTGGTGGCATTTTAGTCGGCATGTCGTTTTCATGTGCAGCCCATAGTGCAATACACTGCTCCCACTCTGGTGTGTGACGATGTTTGAGTTGCTGAAGTAAGTTGGTTGTGCTGCTGTCTTTGACTGATACCACCTTCAGGCAGAGTTTGCAGCGAGGAGGTTTGATCTTCATTGGAAACTTCGAAGCCGTACCAATTCCACACAACCGACTTGCTCTTGCTATTTTTAGCCACGAACTTCTCGCTGTCCTTAACAAATGCCATTTTTGTACTGGTATGTGGAAACCAAAGACTGTGGAGACTAGGGATGTCCCGATCCAATCTACAGATCGGTATCGGCTGCTGATCTGGCATTTTTTAGAAGATTGGATTGGATTTAGTCACAAGATCGGGCTGATCCAGACCCGGTTCTGGGGCAGGCGGGGGTTTAAACACACGTCCTGCCCCTTCAAATTAAAGTTTCTGAAGGTAGGGAAAAGGAAAATTAGCTGCACAACAGCGGGGGGCTTAGTGGAATTAGTAAAACGTCTACAGGTTTCTCTTTCACTTTAAGGTCCGGTAGTGATGCGCGAGTCGGGCTTTTGTGGAATTATTTGACCTGACCCAACCTGACCCGCAAATAAACAGATAATTTTTTGACCCGCCCCAACCCGACCCGCGAGTAACCCGCTGATGTGCGCATCACTAACGTACTGCACGGAGCGCACCCCTGTATAATACCTGGACAGACCTGTCCATAGACCTGCTACAGCAGTGGCAAACATACAGCCCCTGGGCCAAAATCAACCGCCAAAGTTTCTAATTTGGCCCACAGTATGAATTTGGAAAGGGCAAAAATTATACTAAAGTTATTAAGAGTCTAAGGTGTCATACTAGTTTTAGTTCAGGTTCCACATTCAGCCCAGTTGTGATCTCAAGTAAAATAATAGTATAACCTATAAATAATGGCTCCAAATTTAAATAAAAATTTTATTGTAAAAAGTCGGTATCGGATTGGTATAGATCGGTATCAGCAAAACTAATCCTAAAAAAATCAGATCAGATAGAAAGCAAAAAACCCCAGATCGGGACATCACTAGTGGAGACTGTTCTCACAGTTAGGAAGAGGAGTCTACGGTAGCACGGAAGAGCGCGATCTGGAGACACAAGAGAGATGAAATTCGATTTGACGATTACTCTTTTTTAAACGTTGTTATTAAATAATCCAATTTCAATTTAAAATCAATTAATCAGGCAGCCCTAGTTCAAATGCAACATTAGGATGGCTCTGACAACTGAGTTTTACGCTAATACATCATTGTGTCGAAACAAAGTAATTTTAAAGTATTCTGAAACTCCAGAGTAGCTGATAACACCAATGGACATGGGAATTGTACCAGCAACAATTCCAATGTCAAGATATCAGTAGTATCATGATGAAAAGCCAAATCCAAATTTAACTGTTCAGCAGCTGCAAGCAGAGACAGCAAAGACAGAAACCCCCCTAGTATCCGTCAGTATCCATGTTGAATTTTACAGCTAAAATTCATTAGAGTCTTGTTTTGTTCCAGAAAGGGTTACGTGAAAGGGACCAATCAGTCAATGCAGTGACTGACAAAAACTGGCAGCAAATGTAAATTATGAGACAGAATTGCTAAAACACTGCTTAATTTCCATCCACATAACTGACATAATCTCCAAGCTATAACAGGCTCAGCAGCGTTTTCAGAAGTCTGAGTTTTACAATAATGTTGATGCCAGATGTAAATGTAGCAAAAGTTATATGTATGAAGGAGATAGTTATGAAAATGTGAATGTACAGAATTTCACACAGTTTATTTCAGGCCCATTGATCTGAACATAAGGCTGTGTGTCATTCTTCATTGAGTGAGCCTTTTTCATGAATTAATATTAGCCCCAGACCTGATTTATAGTGGAAAAAGGACATGAAAGCATTATTTACAACACAGGTATCAAACAAACAGCCCGTGGGCCAAAACCAACCTGCCAGTGGGTCCAGTTCAGCCCATGGGAAATCATTTTAGTTCAGAGTCCACATACACACCACTTCAATCTCAAGTGGATCAGATCAGTAAAATACTACCACAATCTTTAAAGAATGACAACTATAAAATGTTCTTTTTGTTTTAGTGTAAAAAAGGTAAAATTACATGGAAATGTTTTCATTTACAAACTATCCTCTTACAGTAAATGTGAACAGCCTGAACAAATATGAACAATCTGAAATGTCTTATGAGAATGGTGTAATTTTACCAATATTCTGTCTGTTAGTAAATGTTTTGTGTATTGTAGATCCACTGTGATCTGTAAGTTTTAATGCACATGTGTAAATGATAAACTGAGGCATAATATTCTTAAAATTGCACTTAGTTTCCTTAAGACATGTCACGTTGTTTGTTAGTGCTGCAACAACAAATTGATTAAATTGACCCAAAAACGAATTTGGCAGTTGATTCGTTGGGTCTTGAGTACATTAGTATTGAGGCATGCCTGTACACTGTGTTGTGGAACAGAGGAAAACACAGAGCAGCATGGCTGGATTTTTAAAGCTACATTTACATTATATTCCCAGTGGCCACAGCAGCCCCATTTGGCCAAAATGTGGTGTGCCGTTTATGTAACAAAACTTGAATATGGAGAAAAAAATGGCCACTACGTTTCGGACAAACAGGGCTGCTGTGGCCACCGGGAACATAATGTAAACCTAGTTTAAGATAGCCTACGTGTTGTGATTACTTTAGCCCGCTAGCTAGTTAGACACTATTGTCTTAATTATAATGTTTCATCCTTCTTTGTTTATCAGGCCACCAGACTAACATTGCCTGTTGTTGACTGGAACTAATAGATACAACACTAGTTTGATAGCCTATAACCAGAGCTGGTTGAAGACTATAGCTTGCTAGTCTGTAGCCATAACAAGTCTAGGTGCTCGCTAACTAAACCCGAAACCATTGCCGAGATGTAATCATTAGTGACTTGTCTTCAGCCTATATTGCTTTGATTTAAGTTCTGATCTTTGAGAATCGAGTCTTTTGTGTTATCTGATGAATCAGTTTTTAAAATAATCTAGAGATTAATCAATAATTAAAATTATCCTTAATTGCAGCCCTATTGTTCATGTTATTCACATTTTTAAGGAAACTTTGTAGATGTAAACATTTTCATAATGTAATTTTACTTTTTTCACTGTTATTGTACTGGTCCGGTCCACTTGAGAATGTGGCCCTTGAACTAAAATGAGTTTGACGTCCCTGATTTACACAAACATTGCCCCTTTTACCAAAATAAAACTAAACGACCACTCATCAAGAGCACCATATTAGGTGTGCATTTGTATATTTGTATGTAAAAAATATATAGCCTAAATATAATATATATCCAAAAAAATAAAGGATAATGCTTAATGTCATGGAGCTAAGTGAGACACCTTATCATTTAAGTGATACAGCCCATCCCATGTTCATTTCAGTGTTAATGTCATTGTGTTAGCCACTTACTGTCACGTGGGATTTACTTTGCAGTGTTTTCTGAGAATGATCAGTGTTACTGCGAGCTACAGATAGGAGCTCTTTTGAACTTGGTTCAGGAGTTTGGCAACAGGCGACCTTTGATTGGCGACGCCAGTGGTCAAAGGTGCCCTTCGCTGCCTCTTTGTTTGCTTTGAAATAGATGCTTGTGTTCCTGCGGTGATGTTATAGCCGCAACAGAAAAAAACACTAAAGGTAAATGTGAGCAAAGCTTGCAGATTTAGTGCATGTGAGTGTTCGCGTGATGTGTGGCAGCACTGTACATTCCACAGGCTTCTTTGTATGGAGGTAATTTACATAGAATGGAAACGCAACAGCCGGTTGAGGCGGGTCATACGAGGATAGGCCCCTTTGAGTCGCTCTGGGACGATTTATGCTTCCTCCGTTGAACATGTTGGCGTGCTTCCACACACACGCACACACACACACACGCACACAAACACACACTCCCTTTAACAAAGCATGCTCACCTCGCCGACCATTCCCTTTTAGGCATCCCACCAGCTGACTTTCCACATGCTCCTTTCTCTGAACTGCAGCCACTAAGATCCTGTAAGATCTGACAACGCTGCAGTTCAGTGTTATTTTACATTAACAGGTTGTGCTTTGATTAAGAACATGTACATTTAGAGGTGAATAAGTTGTAAATTGTGGCTGTAATTGTATAGATAGATAGATAGATAGATAGATAGATAGATAGATAGATAGATAGATAGATAGATAGATACTTTATTCATCCCATAGGGAAATTTACAAGTTTACATTGGGTAAGATACACTGTTGCCCATAAAATTGGAAAAAAAACATTTTTTTACCTTTTCATGAAATGATGGTGACAATGTGATTTATTCTTGATAAATGAAGTGTAACTGGGACTCAGTATGTAATCACTGCACCAGGTCAAATCTGATTACTAAACAGGAATAAAAAGAGGAATGTGTCTGAAAACAATGATTCCAAATGTATATCTGTTTTTTCAAGGTTATTTTTTGAGTTTTTTTCAGCAGTAGTGCAAAAAAAAGTCTAAACAATAGGAAGTGTTGTTTTTATACAGAACAGAACACACACACACACGCACACACAGACACACACACACACACACACACACACACGCACAAAACAAGCCACCTATCCCCATGGACAAATGTAACTGAGAGTTTGTAAAGCACACTTGCACTTAAACATAGGTACAAAATATCACAAACAAAAAGAAAAAAAAAAAAAAAAGTATATATACATACATAGAAATACAAATGTATATACACATACATATAAAATCCAACATGTCGTATTCCCCTATAGACATACATGTAAGCATACACACAGTGCACACAGTGTAAGGCATGTTTACATAGAGAAAAAACAAACAAAAAGGACAAATAAATAAAATAAAAACATGATCAAATTAACACCAAACCATTAAACGTCACAATGCTGAGAGAGGTGTGCTTGCTAGAACCTATATTACAAAACATGGCCCCTCCAAAATAAAAAAAAATAAAAAATGTTGAAAGTAAACATCATTGGTCAATAAATATTAGGTCACATACATCATAATCTAAATGAGAAAAACATCTACTACAGCCAGAATTATTCCAAATTTATGGGAAACAGTGTGTAACCTGTTATATCTCAAAATTAACCTTTCAGTCCCTGTTTGTTAGAAAATGAACAGATTTTTGCGTTGAGATGACTCTAAAATCAGCACCTGGACACTTTTTGTTTATTTCTATTCAAATAAGGATGTGGAATTTGGTTGGACTGCTTGATTTAACTGAATCAAATGAGAAAAAGAATATATGACAATACAAATTGGCGTAAAAAGGGTTAAAAATCAATTTTATGAATATAAGGCCTCAGAAGTTATTAAAAAGTAAAAACTTAACTGCCATGAAGATTACACTGAATTCTCTTAATCTTTGTTTGTTTATTAATTTATTCATTGTGTTTTTGTCAATAATAATCAAGGTCTTGTGCATCCACATTTGTGATGCAACAAAACCTCGATTTTATTTGATTTATTTCAAACATGCAAAGAAACAAAATAAAACAAAACAAAATGAAACAAAATAAAACATTTAAATGGACAATCTATCTTCAAGCACATACAAGTCTGAATTTTGCATGGTCGAAAAGGAGTAGGAAGAAGTATAAACTTATTTAATCCTACCCCTCAGTGCTTTTACAGCTTTATCACTAACTTGATACAAGAATCAAACAATACAGTTTTCCTAATTTTAGCATCAGCCTTAGCAACCTTAAACCGTTCACTGCAACTATGGCTGAATACTGATAATAATCATGTTCCGACATGAAACCTACAGGAAACTGCACAGGAAATCACACTGTACATGTGCAAGATTGTCTGCAATACTTGAATAAAATAAAATTTAACAATTGAAATTAGATTCAAATCAAAATGCTATAAAGCGTTTAATCTCAGCATTTCATTCATGTAGAGTGTGTGTTCCGGGTTGTTCTATGTAACTCCCATGTCACTTATTTTACATCTATATTTTAAGCTTTGATGTCTATGAGGGACTTTTGGCAGGTTGTTGGCTGAAGTGACGATAGCCCTGTTATTATATCTCCTACCCAGCACTTCGAGAATAGAATACAAGCCCCGAAGGGAATTTGACATGCACATAAAGAGAGGGGTCAGCGCACAAAATCAGCCACAGTACATGCTGTACAGTGCTCATCCATTACATAAGCTTGTTGATTAGATGAATCTGTGCTCCAAAAATTTGGGAATACATTGTTGTCCTCATAGATTTGAAACCTAACTGATAACACCGGTGTCATTGCATTGCACACGGCAGTACACAGACACGCTTTCAAAGTATATCCCTCAGTAAATCTCTTGTATCTGGTGTGCTCTGTAGGAGAGAGGGAGGCCCCCGATACATTTTTGCCTGCCAGAGATCAGCCGTAGAGGGCTGGAGAAAGTGGGTGAGTGAGAAAGGGGGTGGAGGCTATAGTCTCAGTGCTAAACAGGAAGTTGCACAACATCTGTTCCTTGGCATACTGAGAGGGAGTGAATGGCCAGCTGTGTGCTTTAGTGTGTCTCAGTGTTAAAATACTACATCCACAGCAGACAATGTCACAGCATGCCTTACTCTTGCCCAATCTTTGCAATCAAAAAGGAACATTTTATGATTTCAGAGTGTCTTGTATTACTAAAAATGTCAAATGTCAGAGCACTGTAGTAGCCAAAATAACTGTAATTTTCTCTCAGATTAGTACATGAAATACAGTCGCGGCAAAAATTATTAGAACACCCTTGTTTTCTTCAGTTTCTTGTTCATTTTAATGCCTAGTACAACTAAAGGTACATTTGTTCGGACAAATATAATGATAACAACAAAAATAGCTCATAAGAGTTTAATTTCAGAGCTGATATCTAGTCGTTTTCCTTGTTTTCTTGATAACAACCAAAATCACTTAAGTTCTTATATCAATAGCTATGGGATTGTACTGCCAAAAACAGTGGTTTTAGGCATTCCATGTTTTCTTTTCTGTCTGTTTTAGTCACATGATACACACAGGAGTTAGTTCTTGATTGCATAACCATTGTTTGTAATGACTTTTGATGGTCTAATAATTTTTTTCGTGACTGTACAAAGACATTTGTGTGTTTTTATTTGTAGTCTTAGTGGTTTTTTTTGGTTTCTGATTCAAGCCAGTTACAAAGTAAGTACATACATACATACAGACAGACAGACAGAAGTCGGGTATGGAATTTAAACAATTTGTTAATTAAATGTACAGAACCATTGTTGTATCATGACACTGTTACTGTGATATCTGTGATTGTGCCTGTATTTCCCATTGCTCTCTACCATGTTACGCCTGTCACTAGTCTTTATCTTATATCACTGTAAACCCTTTGGCAACCTCTGCCTTGTGGGAAGAGAATATTTTGACAAGGCCTAAATGATTTTATATATTTACAACAACTCTACACATGAAGAAGATGACAGAACTAAAGTCTCAATTAGATGTATTAGGTCAATTCTACTTAACAGGGACAGCAACTTGTTAATGTTTATCCCATTATTACATCATCGAGACTAATATTTGGATAATAAATCTTACATGTTGTTGTACAAAATACATTGTTATAACAAGTATATTATAACAAGTTTAAAAAATTCATGCCATTATGAAAATCTATTAAGCTGAAAGTTAACTAATTTGTAAAAATATGTTTGTAATGTAAGATTTTTACTTTAAAAACCTGTGATTGGTTGTCTTTCCTTCACACTTACTCTTCGAATTGTTGCTGTAATAAAAAGCAGAAATTTAGAGCTGAAGCTGCAGTTTGGAGCTTATGTGAGGTTAAGTAAACTGAGATATGGCTCAGAGCCAGATTTTGACAGAGATCAGTAAAATCTCAGTTATTGCCGCTTTCTTTAAAACTTTTCACCTCATCTGCTCTGTAATTTAACAAACTATGTGTCGGCTTTCTTCTTCTGAGCTGCAAAAACACTGTAAAAGGTCCAGGATTGCATTAGTGTTCATTAATGAAGATGTTTATCAATAAGGCCCATTGTGCACAGTTATATATTGTAATATTTTAGAAAACATGTTATGTCTTACATTTGGGTGCTTCTATGAAACTGGTCCCTAAAAGCAGGACAGAGGGGCTAAAAATTCAAACAAGATGCAGACTAATGTTATGAAGCAAGTTTGGAAGCACTTCTAGTCTATTTTAAAAATAAATATTTACGGAGATAAAAGAAAAACAATTTTTCAGATAAAACATGTTTATTTGACACATGCATTAATAATCCACATGTAACACGGACACCGGGTTTCTATAATGAAGTCTTTTTCTTTCAGGTTTTTTTCCCCCAATACCCACACTATGACACAAGACAAATCCACAGACAACTCTGATATCTGAGTTTTCCCTGAAATTATGACTAGTCAGTACTCCAGCAGTGTGCAGATGATTCTGCATGCAATTATTACCCCAACGTAACCAAGGTAAAGAAGACACAAAAATTAGGCACTACTATTTTTTTAAATATTTTTTTATTCTCTCACAGGTACTCTTTGGGAATCGAAGTAAATATGCCAGGCAGAATGTTTCACAAAAATGACCACAGTTGAAAAATGACTTTCAATTTATTTGTGTTTAAATGGTTCCACACATAACGCGAGTGGACACAATGGGTTACGCGTGAAACCTAGCATGAGACTGCAAATTCATGAAAAACCTGCATGTCTGGATTAGAAAAACCACTAGGATCATCAAATTTAACAGTGTCTTCATGTTTTCCAGATCAAATGCACTGACACCTAGATAGCTTTCCTTGTCCCAATTTTGGTCCAATTTTTGGCCCCAATATTTTATCAAAAATTCATTAATTTTGAGATGGCTCAGAGCTAGAGTATAATTTTTTTTGCATTTGTCTGCAGTCATCATTAAGTACATCCTGGGGGGAAATATGTTGAAATTTCTCTTTTATTATTGGGTCTGAAAAGCTGGCAAAGTGCCAGGCACCAAAATAAACCCAGTTTCATGGAAAGACCCGTTTCAGTATCAGGTGAAGTATGTACATCTTCAATTAAGCACCAAAGCATTTGTGGTGATATACCGAAACTTCTGATTACATGTCTACAAGGGTGTTGCAGTTGGTTCTTCTGAACTTTGTTATTGAACAAATGGTGTGTTGATTTTATCTTCAAGACACAAAGACTTTACGTGCGTCTTCCTGCATGCCTGTGCACTATACCATCATCCACCTTTATACACACACAGATACAGGAATGTGACATTTAACTAAGAAGAGTGACATTGAGCCCAGTATCACACTTTGAATGTATGTGTGTATGTGTGTGTGTGTGTGTGTGTGTGTGTGTGTGTGTAAAGGTGGATGGGGGGATGATGTACCGACACACAAGTCTTTCGGACTCATCTAACAATTCGCCAGTGTGTCTCTCTCAGTCAGCAGCATTTTGCTCAAAACCTTTTTTTTGTGTCACTGCCATTAACCAGGAAAACCCTGTTTACTGCCTCCGTCTGTATCAGGATTATCTGTAACAGCCCGGGGCTTGATTCTATTTTAATTAATTACTGTATGTACAGTATATATTTTGGTCCTTGAACATACTGTACTACATGACTTTGCTGGTATTTGTTGTCATTTTTCTTGATGATGAATGAATGTCCTCGCAGCTACAGCACATGCATGAAATTACACACCACGCCCTGTTACCCAGTTGACTGACAGCTTTTCTAAGTAGGTCATCTATGTAAATGCCAGCCTGTCAGTTTACATCAATAGATGCAAAACACAGTCAGCACCCTGTGACCAAACTCAGAAGGGCTTTTGCTCTGTGCAGCCATATTTACACAACACTTACACTGCATAAGGACATATTGCAGTGTTGGCCAACAGTACTGTACATACTCAGATACTCAGGCTTTATACTTTTACATGTGTTCAGCAGCTGCAGGGACATTTCCCTTGACATCTTCCTTATAGACTGTTATGTGGCATTGGCAGTTTTTTGGTTTAATGTTATTATTCTTGAGTGAACATTTTTGTACCTTTTAAAATCCACTCATTACAAGTCAATAGAGATCCTAAAGTGGGTCCCCACTGACTTGGTGGAAGCAAACAGATCATGACTTTTCAACTGCTCATTGTCAAAAACCTGAAAAGTATCAGAACATATTGTGTTGGATTTAGTTGTGTGTCTGATGTAGGATGCTGCACATTAGTATCATGTTATATTTGTAACTTTTGGTTCATAAATTCATGTATTGGAATTTGTTTTTATTCAAAGATGCAGCAATGGAGGTCTTAAGGTATTATTTTACAGTAAGGGAAAAATGGCAAAGAAACATAACATCAAACTTTAAAAATTTCACTTGACACATTGATGATTGGTATTGGCCCTGAATTTCACCATCAGTGCAGAACTCTTCCATCTTTAACAGATCTTTTCCTTTTCCCTCAGACTCTTCAGGGCCAATGAGCACCGCCCACACCCACCCACCTCCCATGGGTGGCATGGTGGGCCACCCTTCTGTCATCAGCACATCCAGGCCCTTGCCGTCCCCCATGTCCACCCTGGGCTCGCCAATGAACGGCCTGGCCTCACCGTACCCTGTGATCACCTCATCCCTGGGCTCACCCTCCATATCGCTGCCGTCCACGCCCAATATGAACTTTGGACTCAGCAGTCCACAGGTGAGAAAATGTCAACAAACAGCAATTTAGACTTGAAGTAGTTAACCCAAATGTTATATGCAGTGTGAGGGATGGCACCTTTATGAATGAATGCACCACTGTAATTCCATTGGTTCTCTTGTACTTTGAAATGTACTTTATTACCCTTGCAAAATGGTCACCACATGCATACAGTTACCTTAAATTTAGATTTAAATGGGTTGTTGCTCATTAGTTTATCTTGTATGATGTAATATATGAATAGAAATGCTTATTATCTAACATCACCTAACCTTAGAGTAAGGTTATGAAGGAGGGAGTCAGCCGGGTAACATCAGATTACCTCCATAGTGACTTACTGCTAGGGCATGTGTGAATGTTTTGAGCTGGGAATATGTATATAAATATATAAATAATTGTAAAAACAAAACAAGTCACCACCTGGCAGAGAGTAGCTTCTCATTTCTTAAACAACCATCAGTTTGATAGGGAGCATAAAGTTTGGACTGTGTTTCAATGGAAAAAAGTCATGTGGTCTGATGTGATGAGTCCAAATTGACCCTGTTCCATACATCAGGGTGAGAGAAGAGGCAGATGAGGGGATTACCCATCATGCCTAGCGCCTAGAGGACAAAAATGTGGGACAGTGTTCTGATCTGGAGTTGATTCAGTTGGTCAGGTCTGGGTTCAGCACTGTCTGAAAAATTATGGAAATACATGTTGTAACTCTGCAAAAACCTGTTGAATTAATACCATGATGAATGTGTGTCGCAAAGTTAAAGGTGGACCAGTGAAATATTAGAGTGGAGGACCAAAAATCGCCCTTTAAAATTAAGCATGAAGATCAATATTAATTGATATGACATTTGTCATCGTAACATTTTCAGTCCCACCTCCCAGCATTAGTCTTATGCTGCATTCCAGAGTGCTGGGAGGTAGAATATGTCTCAGTAACTATATCCCACCTCTAAGTATTCTAGGTGATCCATGTTGAACATAAACAACAAACATGGAGATCACAGATCTAAGCTCCTATTTGCTTTGTTAGTGCAGTGATGTTTGGACTGTTGACAGTCCAGTGTTCTCATATACGCAAATGAGATGGAAGAGGCAAAATGACAGATGAGCTAAGATGAGCTAATCATACATTGTGAAGTTTATTTCATTGGAAACTTGCACACTGTGTACTGCCATTGTTTTGTTGACGTTACATTGTAGTTTGTGGGGAGGTGGGGGTACTTTAATCTGGCCCCACTTTGCAACAAGGACCTCTGGCTTGGACAGGCGTTCCAATGCATTTTACTGAGTTCGACGTCAGAAACTTCCTATCTCCCAGGACTCTGGAATGCAGTATTATTCCACAGCAACACCACAATAACATAAGTCGTATTAATGAGAGACTTTAAGAAGACAATCAAAAGAAATACACAATACAATGCAGTGTTGTTTGCAGTGATTAAAGTAATTCATGTAAAGGAATTCGGTTGCTTTTGAGAGAAATGACCAGCAGCTCTAACGACTTCCTTACTTTCACTAATTTGCACAACACTGATGATATGACACTTGATGACTTCCTGTAACATGCTAGTTGACCCTCTTTCGTTTCTAAGTCTTGTCGAAACATGCTTGGTGAAAATCTGCCAGGAACACTTTGAGGAACCCCTGACACCTCCCTCTGTCACTCTTCATTAACAGAGGTTCATTATTATATCCCTGAAATGGAGTTTTGGGGATATAATGGTTTTACCCTGAATGATCTGCCTCCAGATCTGCCGCCAGATATCCTTCGTGTGAACACGATAACTAGAACAGATTTGGTTGGATTTCTTCTCCTTGATAACCAACACAGGGGACCCCTAGTGGAAGAACCCTATCGATTTCAGCTTCTCTATGAGTATTATAAGTCATCCAAATGGGGGCGCTTTAGTTGAAAATCAGTTTTTTGGACATAAATCAGACAATAATAGGCTGATTGAGATAAAATTTGGTTCATTTTGATCGTCTTACAAACATCAATTTTCCTGCTACCATCCACAGTTTATATGGTGTCATTTTCATTCACTAGGTGGAGTTTTGTGGGGAAAAATTGGTTCTCTGACCATTATTCTGCCAGTATCAGGTCAATGTAGCTCAAATTGAGTTCATATCGATTGTGTAACAATTCTTCATGCCACTACATTGAGTTTACATGACGTCATATTTTGACATCAGGTGGTGTGTTTTTTCTAAATGGTCGGAGGAGCTTCTGATGAAAAATCTGTTTTTTTTGGACATTATTAAGTAAATAGTAGGCCAATCAAGCTCAAACTTGGTTCATATTGTTCATCCAACAAATATCTAATATCTTTTCTGACATTATTCAGCAAATAATTTTCTGACAATATTCAGGTTGGATATCCTTCATGTGAACGTGATAACTATCCCCCTTTAGCACCAACATAGGTGACCCCTAGGGGAAGAACCCTGTTGATTTTGGGTGTTCCATGAATATTATCACTTGTCCAAATGGGGGCACTTCTGTTGAAAAATCAGTTTTTTTGGACATTCTTAATAAATATAGTAGGCCAATCCAGTGCAAATTTGGTTCATATCAGTCATCCAAAATTAAGTTGGAATCTTTTGTACATCGTGTCGTTTATTTGCATTATTATATAACAGAGGACTGGGGGAATTTCGGGGATATACCCTTGCTGTCGGCCTCCGACAGTGTACGCCTCGTTTTTTTACTACTGCTTTAAGCTTGGCCAGTATGTACTAAACTATCATGCTCTGGTGTAGATGGTGTGCCTCTGAGTTTGGAATCTGACTGTGGACAGGAGGTTGAAGGTTAGCCATATCTACTGTGTTTGACTGACATATTCCCTCTCTCCCCAACCCCTCGACTGACCTTTAAACTTCTCGCCATAAAGGTCATCACTGACTTGTGTGTAACCGCTGTCATGCGAGGAGACTTAAGACACCGTCCAACTATCAGACCTTTAATAGGCTACCGAGAGAGCGATCAGACCCCCCCTTTTTTTGGTCATTTCTTCTTCTTTTATCTCAATTTCTCTGCAGGCTTTCTTTCCCAGCATTCTCTTGATTTTTATACCATGAGGATAAGTTCATGGAGTTCACAGGGATTCCATGTTTTCAGACTGGATAAATAAAAAACAAGCAAAACAAACAGGATTGACCTTTGGACTATAACACAGTGGACTACATGAGACAGAGCTAATGGGAGTGCTTTCTTTTTCTTTTAGTGGTTTGCATTCTTAAAGTGGGCTGTTAAAAATACTGCAAACCCCAGGGATCAATGCTGTGATGATCATACACTGAGACGCACATGTGCTTCAAAGGCTGGATTGAGGCCAGTGCCACAGGGCACAGCACACAATAACATACATCGCTTCAATCATGATATGGATTTGTGCCCGTAGGGTCGGTCAGGATTCTGCATGGTGTAACCAGCTTTTCAGAACGCACAGACGTCCAGTGTCCAAGTTACTGTATGGCCATTGTGTGATATCTCATCCCATACTGTTTTTTGCATGGGTGAAATGAAGTTCATGAACTGTCTTGGGTCAGCAGGAGGATACATTCAGTATTATCCCTTTGCATTCATTCTGGTTCACATTCTAAATATAGGGGAGACTGGGGACAGTTGTTACTTTTTGCTTCAACATCTGTATCATAAAGCTGCTGGAATGGAAATGAATAAAACACACACCTTCCTTCTGCAGTGCTTTCCTCATAATCCATATCAGAAGAAACAATATAAATATAAATGCCCTGATGTTGTTTTGTACTTTTATAGAAAACTGAAGCTACATTTCTACACTTCAGTGTTTCGACACATAGTAGAACACATCCACGTCAGCTCTGACAGAATCTTGATCAGTGACTGGTAATTACAGCTGTCAACCTCATATTTAACCCGCTACCTGTCTGAAAACACCTGGAATCAGACTAAATGGTGGCGTCAAGATTTTTTTTTTGCAAACTGAAAACACGGGGAGAACACAGACGCAGAGGTCTCATTTCCTCTCAGACAACTGGAATGACAAAATTCCTAAAGGTAATCATGGAACTAACGTGTTGCAAAAAAAAAAAAAAAAAAAAAAAAAAAAATATATATATATATATATATCAAGCTATGCACCTTTGATAGCAATTTTTCTGTAAGAATATCATAGACCTTGTAAGTTAATGTCTTCTTAATGCTTCTTTGTTCTAACAGTGAGGTAAAAGAAGCAAAAGTAGAGGCCATATCATGTTATATGCCTCAGAAATAAAAGCTACAAACTTTCTTTAACAGTTTTTGTAGTTAAATAGTTTACTACAGTAAAGGTTGAATGATGCGCAAAAAAAATCATATTGTCATTGTTTTTACAAATGGGATAATGGGTAACAATTTTCATGGAAATTGTATTTCTTGAGTTACATAATCACTGCATGTTCTCTTACATCTGGAGAATATTAGTTTCAGACTGGAGCATCTCTGTAGCACCACAAGGATCCATTTATAACAGTGGATTGTGACACATTCAACCTTTATCAAGAACTTGCAGTGTGTGGGAATTCTGCTAAATGATGAAAAGCATTGGAGAGACTATGTCTCTCGGCTGGCTTGGGAACGCCTAGGGGTCCCCCCGGAAGAGCTGGAGGAGGTGTCTGGGGAGAGGGAAGTCTGGGCATCCCTGCTTAGACTGTTGCCCCCGCGACCCGGCCCCAGATAAGTGGCAGATAATGGATGGATGGATGGATGAAAAGCAACAAAGTTTTGTTAGTTATATGTCAGAAGATGGTTCTAACAATGTCACCAATTATCAGCTGTGCTTTCATTGTGATTTTAAATTAACATTTGAAACATTCACCCCATTTTGCCTGAGAATCTATAGCTTCATCTAATGCAAGCCACATGATTATTTAAGTTCTATATAAAATATAGTCTTGGGCTGAACATTTACTTTACCTTCAGCCTTGATGTTCACCATGTGAGATCAGGAAGTGGGTGTGTAAACACTAAAATGATCATATGACTCCTATCTTACCCCAGATTGTCCCCATTCCTGGTCTCCCCTATATTTAACTGAAGACATGGAGACGTCTGATCTCTTAAACCTTTAGCATGTCCATTAAGTAACTTGTAAACCTTACATGTGTGATACAGTATTCGTGCATACCATGTGCTGTATAAAGAATGTATGATGCATCAATAATCCATATGCAGAGCTTGGACTTGTCCTCTTCAGCAGTATGTTATCTCTCTCTCACTCTACAGCCATGTATTCAAACAACTGCTTTAAAACACTGACTCTATTATTTTCTCCAAACCATACATGTGTAAAATTAATTATTTGTGAAAACTGTGTTCAGCAGTGCACTGAAGAGGAATACGTAGCTACTGACTCACCAATAAGTGAGTAAACAGGGAAGGGTTGAATGCTCATTTGAGTGTGGCTGCCTGCCCTTGAGGCGTCTATGTTCATAGTAGGAGAGAGTGGCGGTGGTGCGTTCAGGAACCACTGAAGAAAGGGGCGGGGGGGGTTAAAAAAATGTCTCGCATCCCCTCGTCTGGTGTTAGGTCATATAACCATAGAGGCCTGAGTTGAGGCAGCCTTTGGAGGATTCTCAAAAGAGAGTGCACATCGTAAATAAGTGATAGGAAGAGCCTGAGGTGACTGCAAGAGGGACGCCATATATGTCAGTGCATCAAATATATAGGACATCGGGGCATATGTAGGTCAGTCCTGTTGTTTCCAGCTGGAGTGCAGATGTTTGTCCACAAACAACTAAACAAACACAAAGGCACAGCCCTGGCTTTCATCACTGGGATAAGGTCAAAGGGCATGAAGATGAGAAGAGGAAGATTTAGAGTGAGATCTAAGTAGAAATGCTCAAATTAGAAAACACTTCACTTGTTGCTGGGTTTGGACACATTTCACCTCTCATACAGAACGCTTCATTAATTATAGTAAGTGTTGGTGGAGTCCCAGATGTTTTAACCTCAGAGGGTCATTCACACCTCAGAGTCTCATGTGGTTCCTCGAAGGGTCTCATTTAAATTTAATGTTGTAGAGTCACTTGGTGGTCAGATTTATGTGTAAAATCTGCATCTGTTGCATCTGAAATATCCACTTAAATCAGGACTGTATATTGCTGGTTGTATTTCAGCTTTTTTTCCTGTGGACCATTTATACAATATAATATGATATAATTTACTTTATAGTATCCATAGGCAAATTTGTCTTGGACTAACAATGCTGTGCTCTACAGTTATAAACCTGCAGTTCCTGTGCAAATCATATCATTACATTACATTTAAGTATTTAGGACATCCGTAATGAAAAAAAAATATGCATGTGCACATAACCCACATATTTTATGCAATTAATGAAGTGCAAGAAGGCTGTCACTATTATGACATTTTTGTTATCATTAATTATGATGAATGAAATGTTTATTTCATTACAGTATAAGCCTTTTTTACATTACTGATACTGAAATAAGGCTGGAAATATGATATTTGTGTTAATTTCATCAGGTTGTTTGCACAAATTATTACAACTATGCAACATAATTGCAGGTAGCTTCAATAACAGATAATACATTTATGTAACAATGGTGACAGATTGATAGTTCAATTATTTGTTTATTTATTTAACTTTGTAACTACACTGTTGTGCATGAAGCTAGAATAAAATAATTTTACCTCTTCTCATAAAATGATTGTGACAATGTGGTATATTCTTGATAGATAAAGAATAACTGGGACTCAATAACATGACTTAATATGTAATACAAGAGTTACCAACCCTGGTCTTGGAGATCTACTATCCTGCATGTTTTAGATGTATCCCTCCTCCAACACACCTGATTCACATGATAAGCCTGTCATCCAGCTCTGCAGAAGCCTGATAATGACCATCAGGTGTGTTGGAAGAGGGAAACGTCTAAAACATGCAGGATAGTAGCTCTCGAGGACCAGGGTTAGTGATCCCTGAATACCTTCTTTGACCTTAGGCTATGTAAATAAATAAATGAATGAATGAATGAATAAATAAATAAATAAAATGAGCAAAACTAAATAGGCTGTAGTCTGATGTGGCTCTGGGTGTTTTTAACAGCAGTCATGGTATTATATTTGCAATATAAGGCACAGGTTTCAAGTTCAACTTGTAAGAATTATTACAACAAAACAATAACAAAACACACTATATGTTACGTTACTAAGGGAAGTAAGTAAAATAAGAATAAGATTTGCATTATCACAATTTGTAATATATAGCTTGGAAAAAAAATATCTAAATCCTCTTTTTATGTAGCTCTAATGACTTATTTAACTCTTAATTAATGCATTGTTGCCCACAAAGTTGTACAATATCTTCTCATGAAATGATTGTGACAATGTGATTTATTCTCGATTGATGAAGTGTATGGAATTATTGGACCTGGTCAAAGGTGATTATGGGTGTGTATAAATAGAAATAATAAGAGGAATAAGTCTGAAAATAAAATAATTCCAACTTTATGGGCAATGGTGTAGTAACCTGTTATATCCTAAAATTAACCTTTCCTTCCCTGTTTAATAAATGCTGACCAGTGACTCTCCTCCTTCCACATAGACCCAGTCTTGCACTGGTTTGTTCTAATTTTTTATTACTAAATGCATTGATTTTAAGAACTTTAAGTTCCCTCAGAAATTTAGGAGACCCTACACATGAGCGCCCTCCACTGTCCAACTCAGAGACCTACATGGAGCGTACACGTGACTCCCCTCATAAACCTCTCCCTGACAACAGACATAAAACCTGTGTGACAAGCTTCAGACTGAGCCCTCAGCCCCACCCACTAACCAAGCATGTGACTGCACCCCTAAGACACTTTCATAATAAAACGTGTGGGTGGGGAGGGAAAAAACAGGGTGAGCGGAAGACAAAATGAGAAAATAGAGGAAGAGAGAAAGTGTGTGTGTCATGAGATGGTGTGACACTTTTGACTCTTACTGCTTCCTCTTCACTTTTGTTTTCTTCAACTACCTCAGCTTCATCTCTTTTTTTTCCCTTTGTTCATTTTCCTGTTTCCTCAGATGAACTCTATGAACAGTGTTAGCAGCTCAGAGGACATTAAACCACCGCCGGGCCTACAGAATCTAGGAAACATCAACTACCAGTGTACGAGCCCTGGGGGAATGTCAAAGCACATCTGCGCCATATGTGGGGACCGGTCCTCAGGTAATGTTGGAGGGCAAGGATGGACGGGGAGAGGGAAGGACAGCGAATGTACACACTGTACAGTCCTGATCTGTGCAAACACACTCAGGACTGGAACTCAACACACAACACACAAAGACTGATATGAGGGGTACCTGTCAAACAACTTGTTAGGTGTGTTAGTGAATTTTGATAGAATGCTAAAATCTTTTCTGTTGTTTACCTCTGTAATTGAGACCTACAGGCTTTGAATATTGAAAAAAATATCCCAAAATTTGAGGTGATTTCATCCATGCATTCATACATCAGGTTCTTAAAGAGTCTTAAAAGTCTTGAATTTACAAATCTGCATTTAATACAGTGTTTTTCAACTTTGGGGTCAGGACCCCACGTGGGGTCGCCTGGAATTCAAATGGGGTCGCCTGAAATTTCTAGTAATTGATTAAAAAAAACAAAAAAAAACCCAAAAAACTTACTAATAACAAATATATACAGTAAGTTGAAAGAGACAATTACAATACATAAAAGACATGACAAACTCTGAAGCTGAAAGTGAAGCACTGTGGTACTGTTTATCTATCAAATGTTCATTGCGGTCGGTTTCAGATGCTGCAGCTCTTTCATAATTCATAGTTTGAGTTATTGTTTGTTCAGTATTAATTGTCAGCCTTGTAAATCTAAGCTGGACTGACTGTACATATCCTGACCAAGGAAAATCCAATTCTCCCTTTATGCAGTAATCTACACCTGGCTTTTCTGCCTCCGTCCAGAATAATAAACATTATATAGACTAAATGTCCTCTAAAATTAATGTTTATTTGCAACATAGTATAGCAAACTATTACGTGATCAAAAACAAATTAATTTTAGGCAGAAAATGGTTTGAATGTTGGGGGTCACCAGAAATTTGTTATGTTAAAATAGGGTCACGAGCCAAAAAAGGTTGGGAACCACTGATTTAATACCTTAAAAAGTCTTTTAAAAGTATTAAATCTGATATGGTAGATGTTAAGTTATGTTGCCATAAACTTGTTCTCTGTATTGTGTTTAAATGTGTCTAAGCTGCAAAGAAAGTAATGTTAGTCTACACAGTTCCATCCGTTCCAACCCGGCAATTTATTTTGAAATTAACCCATAAAGACCAAAATATCCACCGGTGACCAAAACCATCTACTGATCTAAAATGTGTAATAACTTTAAAACCACCAATCCCATCAATATGTGGAAATAACTGGTGCAAAATGCAGTTTGTCACCTTTTCATGGTCATCAGATATGACCCATTTAGACGTTCAGAGGCTCCGTAGTGAGCGTGGAAACACCGTCATCTTCTACAACATTGATTCATCAGTAAAACCCATGGAATTTGATCAATGACAGTGGATAGAGACACTTGGTTTATGTTCAGTAAATGATAGATTTGACTAAAAAAGTCACTTTTTTCTTAAGTTTTCTCTGTTTTTTATATAACAACCTTTAAATGTAATGTAATGTAAAGTACATGATCAGTAAAATAAATATAGAAAACACCTGATTTCACTGAAAAAGGCAAAAATATAGAGTATAATATTATGATATATGGTGATAAATCATTTAAGAAAGATTAAATAGAAGGGAAAATTCGCTTGGGAACTGGCACAAAAGTACCACTGGGTCTTTATGCGTTAAGAACCAATCATCGCTAACTTTGCAGCCCTCGATGAGAAATGACTCAAAACAGTGGGAATCAAGGCATTGGAGTAAATAAATAAATTTTCTTAAATTCTAGGAGTCATTAAAGGTCTTAAAAAATCTTGAATTTAAAGGGGTCATATATTGCTAAACCCACTTTTATTAGTCTTTGGTGCATTTATTTGTGTATTTGGACCATAATAGTTTATAAAGTTTGAATTTGAACCCTCCAGGTGCTGCAAAGCTATCTTTATATTCACTTTGGCAAAAATCGAGTGGATTTCTACAACCCATTTAAATTCCTGCTTAATTTGTTGCGTTTTATAACTAGTTACGTCACGACATTTGCATATATAAGGTCAAAACTTCTGATGAACATTTCTCCCAGTACGCCATAATTGTTTGTCAGCAGCAGTAGTAAAAACTGTCCAAACTTCAAGAAGATTACCTAAAATGTTCAGCTGTTGGTTAGGTTAACGAACACAAGTACATGGTCAACAACCTGGAGGGGGTGGGGTGTGAAGTGTCTTGTGCATTTAAAGGGCCAGCGCTCAAAACGACCTTTCTGGTGTCATTACTCAGAAATAGGGTTGAAGACGGACCTGTGGAGTTGAATTAATGAAGAATTCACACCCAAGCAGAGCATTTTCAATTTATGTAAACCACAGGAAAATGTTTGAAAATGCATAATTCCATTTATAAAAAGCAAAATATCACTCCTTTAACCTGTAGAAACGTGTAGGAACCCTGATACATACAACAGGGCTTCTAGGGTCATGAACAACCTAGAAGAGTGGTGGAAAACTCATGAGATTAAGACAAACTGCCTTAATGTTGGAAAAGTCATGAATGTTGACAGTAATGAAATTCAACAGAAATGAAATTTAAGAGTTTTAAAGTGTTAGTGTTAAAATATGATGATAGAAAGTTGGTATGAATGCAACGTCATACTTTTTTTCTTATGGCTGTCATGTGAATTGCTTGTCTATTTTTGTTTACATTTTCGTTAATGCATAAATTTGTACATTATTGTTTATAATATCAGAATCAGAATCATTTTATTGTCATTCAAACACTTTTAAAAATTATGAAAGTGTCTCCCAGGACCAGTGTAGTAAAAAAGTATATAATAAATAATCTAATCTAAATGCAGTATGTAAAATGTATATATTAAGTAAAAGCCCCCCAAAAATCAAGTTAATAAAACAAGTTAAAGAGCAGGACAGTTAAACTAGTGCAGTAAATCAGTGAAATACAATAGAATATATTGGTGCAGTTACAGTATATTACAGTCCAATTAAGTCCACTTTTAAGATGATAATATAATTTAAGTCATTTCACTTTTCCTCTATGTATAAAAGGTAGTCCCACAACTTGTTTGAATAGATTCTGAAAAAGTCTAAACATTGATAACATCAATTATACTTAAACCATCTCAAATATGATTTTAACATCTTATAGAATCAACTGGATTATGACGTTAATGTGACTTATATGAAGTCGGATTAACTTCAGTCACTTCAGGTTCTTTGTCGACAGAAATGGTCAGATTTGATTAGAGTGTAATAAAACTACAGAAGAAGACTTCAATGGAACCAGTAAGCACCAGTTCAAGCTGTGCAGTGTCAACATGAGACGTGTGTGTGAAAAACAATTAGAAGTTTAAGTAAAAATGTGACTGAATTAATTTCATTTGTAAGTCATTGTAGGACTTCTCATTCTTTGAAGTGTTTTTTCTCAGTGTTTATTGGCAAATGCATCTTAACTTTCATTATGGTATTTGTTATGGTTGTAAACAGACCTATGTGTAACTTGTTGAAAACTGCAAAAATCCAGTGTAATAAATATTTCTATAGTGAAGGATGACAAGATGACAGAGACTGGATTGTTTGTCAGTATAAAAGGAAAAGGCAACTACAGAATGTAAAAGTAGACTAATAAGTAAGTTAGACTTCTATGAAGTGTCATGGAAACTATATTAGTGACTGTGATGGAAAGTATTAACAGTGTGTGTGTGTGTGTGTGTGTGTGTGTGTGTGTGTGTGTGTATGGTAATGTGTAGGAGCCTGGGTAATGGTACATCATACCGTACAATACTACTAATGTTGTGTTTTTTCTTTCTACAGGAAAACACTATGGTGTGTACAGCTGTGAGGGATGCAAAGGGTTCTTCAAGAGGACCGTCCGTAAAGATCTTACTTACACATGTCGAGACAATAAGGAGTGCCTGATCGACAAGCGCCAGCGAAACCGCTGCCAGTACTGTCGCTACCAGAAGTGCCTGGCCATGGGCATGAAGAGAGAAGGTGTGAAAGTGTGTGTGAGATGTTCAGCCGGTCAGAAGGATGAGTCTGGGCATATGTGCAAATCAAACTTAAGGAACGAACGAACAGTTGCAACTAATGAGACAGTACAGCAATCACTTACCAATTAAACACTATCTTGAACAAAAAAAGCACTCGGAGAGCAGATCTGCCCCCCCCCCCCCCCCCCATCACCACCAAAATGTAATCATTTCTTCCTTGTGCCAGTATCAACATTTCCTGAAAATTTCATAAAAATCCATCCATAACTTTCTGAGTTACCCTGCTAACAAACAAGCAAGCAAACACGCACACAACTGCACAAAGCAAAGTGATCACAATACCTCCTGGCGGAGGTAATAAAAGACACGTTAGAAAAGAAACACCTGAATACTTTTGTATTCATGTGTCCCAGTACTTTTGTCCATATGGTGTATGATTTGGGCAAATATGCTATGGGGCTAACGATAGGTTTCATCTTAAGAATCATGCACATTGCAAACATTAGTTGTACCTTGTGAATTTGACAAATTAAATTCTAGTCATGATCCCATAGTTTACAGAGATCAGAGGATGCTAAGGTTCACACATTCTTCACTCAAATAAAGGAAATGTGCGTCACAAATAAGATTTATTCAGGTAAAAGTGAGAAAAGTATGTGCTCTTTGAAAAAAAGCACAACAAATAAATATGAGTTCTTTGAAGGACATGTCTAATACTTATTTCTGTACAAAGCCAATGGAACCTCACACAACATTAATATAGTGCATTCAAATAAACTGAGAAACATACTGATAAATAATGAATGCACTAATGCACAGCAGTTTTCAATTTAGTCTAAGTGTATATGTATGTATATAATCTGACTATATATGTATCTTTCATCTTTTTATATTTTTATCATGTTTTTTCTTTTGTGTATGATCTTCGCCAATGTCTTACTGTACCATCTGTGTGTTAAAATAAGAGCTAATGTTGGGAAACAGTGATAAAAAATAAAAATAAATTGTAATCACCTTCAAATCTGTTAAAACTAACAAGACTAGTTGAGCAAAGTAAATGAAAAAAATAGTGAAAATTAAATACTCATGTAAAACACAGATTATAAAAACGCATAAATGACAAATGTGTATGTCCTTGTGTCAGAGATTATTTGTAGATGGAAATGTGAAACATAATGTGCAACAAGTCTTTAAATTTCAGAGCGATGTCTTGGTTCAGACACAAACAGTCCATCCAGACATCTGTAACCTCATGTGTTAGCATGTGTGTGTGCAGCGGTGCAGGAAGAAAGGCAGCGTGGGAAAGAGCGGGGCGAGAACGAGGTGGAATCTACCAGCAGTTTCAACGAGGACATGCCAGTAGATAAGATCCTGGACGCTGAGCTGGCTGTGGAGCCGAAAACAGAAACATACACTGACGGCAGCCCGGGAAACTCAGTAAGTGTCAGATGGATGCAGCGTCCCAGTCTGCCTCCAAACACCGTAACCCTTCATTTATACATATAGGGTGTCCCAAAAAAATGTATACACACTTTAAATAATTGTAAAGTAGGTGTTTATTAAAATTCATTTAACTTTCAAAATGTAACAGAATTTACAAACATCATTTTATTGTTTTGTCACCGCCTGTTCTCCAACTGACGTCCGTTCTGGTCCAGACTCTGCTGACAACATGAAGCAATGAAATCGCACAAATCACAAAACAATTCCTTTGGTATTTGAGTGCATTCACTTTCAATGGCTGCTCTCAACTCAGCGACTGTTGCAGGTCTCATAACGTAGACTTTGTCTTTTAGGTATCCCCATAAATAAAAGTCTAGCGGTGTGAGATGAGTCTGGTGAACGCGGAGGGTATTCAATGAAACCCCTCCGTCCAATCCACCTGTTTGGCAAGTTCACCAGACCTCACACTACTAGACTTTTTTTATGGGGATACCCAAACAGGAATTACAGAGCATTTTACATGCACACCAATACTCCGATTATTATCCGATTTCTGGAGTTGTCAGATTATTCAAGTGATTGATTGTAAACAGGATAATCTGATAGGCTTTATCAGATAATTGCATTAATCTGATTATGAGAAATTGGATTAACACACCTGGATTTCTCCCCAATACTCCCATGTCTGTGTGCATGTATGCAGGTTAATCGGACTTATTTTGTTCTTTTAGATCTGCATATGTAAAGTGCATGTAAATGCGTCAGATCTGGTTATTATAGTTATCTGATTACTCCCAGTTATCAGATTTTTTTTGTCATGTAAACAGACTCATAGTTGAAGTCATTTTCTTCAGCCATGTAAAGAATTTATCAGCAATTTGGTCTCTTTAGAACTTTTTTAGAACTAGAGAAAAAAAAAACATGGAATATCTTGTGAATATAAACACAGTCAATAAAGTAGGGTGGGTACTCCTCTGAAATATCATTTAGTGCAGAAATGTTTTGTAATAAATACACATACCTCAATCATACATGCTTTTGTAGATTTTTCTGCTTCCCTTTCATATATGATAATCTAAAGCAGGGGTGTCAAACTCATTTTAGTTCAGGGGTGACATTCAGCTAAATTTGATCTGAAGTGGGCCGAACCAGGAAAATAACATAACATATATAACAATATAACATAATAATATATAAATAATGTCAACTTCAAACTTTTCTCTATGTTTCAGAGCAAAAAAAGTAAATTTACATTATGAAAAAGTTTACATCTACAAACTATCATTTCAAACAATGTGAATAACATGAATAAACTGAAAAAATAAGTGTATTTTTTTATCAGTATTCTGCCTCAGTTTATCATTTACATATGTACATTATAACGTACAGATCACAGTGGATCTACAAATACACAAAACATTTAATAACAGACAGAATCTTGTTAAAATTGTACTTCTCTTAAGACATTTCAGGTTGTTCATTTTTGTTCAGGTTATTCACATTTTTGCGAAATTATACTGTTTTAGTGTAAATACATGAAAATATTTACATTTTGAAAGAAAAATTTGGAGTTGTCATTATTTATATGTTATTATGACAGTATTTTACTGGTCCTGCCCACACTGTAAAAAAATCTGTAATTTAACAGAATTTACATTGTTTATTTTACAGATATTTCCTGTATTTTTAAGATACAGGAAAATATCTATGAAATGACAAAAATAGACTGTGATTTTACATGTCAAATGTAAAATAACATAAAATTTCAATTTTTATAAGAATTTTTTTCTTTTTTCACAGAAAAATACAGTTAAAATACATTTGTAAATGTATCATAATTTCACAAATATTTCTTTTCTATTTATGAGATTAAATTGTTAATTTAAAGTTTAATACTGTAAAAAAATAATAAAACGAGATAAAATTACTGACAACCATAAAAGAAGTATTTGTTCTGTAAGTTTAACAAGACTTGTTTGTTAATTGACAAATATCTTGAGTAATTACGGGAGGTTTCACAACAAAAATGTCGAATAAATGTATTTTTGTGAATGTATAACATGTATAAGCACTGATAAACTGTCAAAATACAGTTTTTATCAGTGGATTGTACAACTTAGTCTCAATGAAAATTATTCATATATATGTATTTATAGGTAATTTGATTGTTTTAATACATGTAAATATTCTTTATTAAACATTAAAGTTAGGACAAAAAACTGTATTTTAATTATGGAAAATTACCATATTTTTATGACATGGTTATTTTCCGTTATTTTACAGTATTTTTTTGGCACCCCAGCTGCCGGAATATTACTGTTTTTTTTATGGTTTTTTTTTTACTGTGCACTTGAGATTAAATTGGTCTGAATGTGGACCCTGAACTAAAAGGATTGTTAATATCTTCAGTGTAATTTTGGCATTTCACACATTCATCCCAAGGGCCAGACTGGACCCTTTGGCGGACCGGATTTGGCCCCCGGGCCGCATGTTTGACACCTGTGATCTAAAGTGTACTCTCTGTTTTAGATGTCCTTGCTGCGTTGTGAGGCCTTTATCAGCTGACACCACACACTGCAAAAAAGGCCTGTACAAAAAAAAGAATATTAAACTCATTGGGTTAAAATGTCTTCTTTCAAGTAAAATTATCTTCCAGTGCAGTAAGAAAATTGCATTTATCAATTTTTCCTAAAATAAAAAAAATATTATCAACAGTTAACAGTTAACATATCTGCCATACTCATCCGCCAGCAATATAGCTTGTTTTGTTATAAATATTAGTAAAAATTTGTTGAATATCTAACTGGGGTGGCTAAAGATGATTTTTTTTTGGAACAAGTCAAATAATCGTAACAAGATTAAGTTTCAATAAGTAAATAAATCTAAAAACTGAACTTTAAAGGTAAATATTCCTAATTCAAGTCAGTTCATCTAAGTCAGATATTTCTTTTTTGCAGTGCAGTACCTGTTCACTAAGAACTGTTGTGCTTAGTGTTAAGATTTCCCTGGAGGAACGTATGTATCAGGTCACTCCATTGATAACAGTTTCTTTGTTGTTCTTTCTCCTTCTCTTCAGACCAACGACCCTGTCACTAACATTTGCCAAGCAGCAGACAAACAGCTCTTCACTTTGGTGGAGTGGGCCAAGAGGATTCCACACTTCTCTGAACTCCCTCTTGATGACCAGGTCATCCTACTACGTGCAGGTAGACACACACACACACACACACACACACACACACACACCCCTGAATCTGCATATAACCAACATAAACCCAACAACAACATGCGTCAGTACGTAATCCAACAGGCATCTTCCTAGGCCACTAGACCCCTTTTCAACCCTTTGTCCTCAGGATGGTGTAGTGTTTCCCTCCTGTGCAGGTATTCATCTCCAGGCTGGCTGTCTATTTTAGTCTTTTACATTTGCTCTACACATTTTTATCATCTAGTTTAATGGAGCAGTGAAACCAAATATAACTGAACTATTTGCCAAGTCCCAGCAGTGTGGTTTGTTGCCACACTAGTACTGACCTCTGCTGGCAAGAGATTTCACACACAGGTCTGAACAAGGATGTCAAGATGAGCTTTAACCTCTTCATTCATTCATTGATTGAGGGGGGGGGTTGGAGCCTATCCCTGCTATGTTTTGGGCTAAGGTGGGGTACACCCTGGATGTGTCACCGGTTCATCACAGGGCTGACATATAGAGACAAACAACCAGTCACTCTCACATACACACCTATGGGCAATTTACATAGATTCACCAGTTATCCTATTAATTCCTGTCTTTGGATGGTGGGAGGGTGCCGGAGTACCAGGGGAGAACCCACGCAAACACAGGGAGAACATACAAACTCCCCTCCAACCTTTCCATATCTGCTATTTTTATGGAACAGGAATGGGGTTACAACAGAAGAAGTGTACGGCCAAACTCGTGTATTAGACGTTATTTGAGAGTTTCTGAGTTTAATAGTTGACGCGGCGTCAGTTGAACCACAGCTCTAATCTAAGCCTAACCCTCATGTACAGATAGATACTCAAAGGATGGAAAAGTCACTGTTTGCTTTTTTCCTCCAGGCTGGAACGAGCTGCTCATCGCCTCATTCTCACATCGCTCAGTCACGGTAAAAGATGGCATCCTGTTGGCCACAGGCCTCCACGTCCACAGAAGCAGCGCCCACAGCGCAGGAGTGGGTTCTATCTTCGACAGGTGGGTCAAGGAGGTCACACACATCTGGAGATGGATCCAGAAGGGAAATGTGTGAAGCATGGCATTGGATGGGTATTGGTCTGGGATGATGGGGTGGGGTGGGTGGGCTGAAGGAGCTGAGGGGTGGGATGGGTGGGCTGAAGGGGTGAGATGGGTGGGCTGACGGGTGGGATGTGGGTAGGCTGAAGGGGTGGGGTGGGTGGGCTGAAGGGGTGAGATGGGTGGGCTGACGGGTGGGATGTGGGTAGGGTGAAGGGGTGGGGTGGGTGGGCTGAAGAGGTGAGATGGGTGAGCAGAGGGGTGAGATGGGTGGGCTGACGGGTGGGATGTGGGTAGGCTGAAGGGGTGGGGTGGGTGGGCTGAAGGGGTGGGGTGGGTGGGCTGAAGAGGTGAGATGGGTGAGCAGAGGGGTGAGATGGGTGGGCTGACGGGTGGGATGTGGGTAGGCTGAAGGGGTGGGGTGGGTGGGCTGAAGAGGTGAGATGGGTGAGCAGAGGGGTGAGATGGGTGGGCTGAAGGGGTGAGATAGGTGGCAGCACACATGAAAAAGTAGGTAAACTTGCTGGAATCTCCCTCAGATGCTCCCAAGCAGATTAGATCACCTTAATTCACTTACTTTTGTGACTTTCTCTGCTATTTTTACTTTCTTCTCTCTCATTCTCTTCTTTCTTCTTCTGTCTGTTCATTCCCAAATCTCTCTGTTCTCTTCCCTGAGGCCTACTCACACATACTCAAGCATTAGAGAGCAGATTTTAGTTTTGTGTTGAATGCACCAGTTACATTTGTAGTGATCACAGGAGTATCACACATTTACTGATTAGAAATTGACATGAATTATATAATTGACAATGAAGAGTTCTTTTAAAATTAAATCAGATGAAAAAAATACAGTTTAGTGTAAATAGCTGCATCTGGCATTACAGCTTGTATTTTGTTAATTAACTGTGTCATAGTTTGTATTGTTATGTTAATTATATCTACTGTATGTTCACCACTTCATCTTGTCTTCATCTTGTACAAATAAACAAAAAATGTGAGATGGATGTGAATGCTTAAGTCAATAATGTTCATACCACTCCAGATAATTTGTTTATTTTTGTTGTTTGACAGACAAAAATAGGACAGAGTATGTGATTTATCATCAAAAGTGAATTTTTCTTAATGCACCATCCATGTCTTGATTGTTTTTTCAATCCCCTGTAGAGTCCTGACAGAGTTGGTATCGAAAATGAAAGACATGCAGATGGATAAAACAGAACTGGGGTGCCTGCGAGCCATCGTCCTTTTCAACCCAGGTCTGATCATCTTTCATTTATGCTGCATTCAGCATTATTTTTTATGAGAAACATTGCTATGTGTGTATATTTAATGAAGTGAATCTCCCTCTTGGATTTCAAGAAAAAAAATGTTAAACCAGATTAAAAAATCATAAATATTACTGAACCTGAAAGACATATTAGCTGTGGTATATTGCGCTGTTGTTTTCTGTTTCATCCTTTTAAAACTTGCTGCTTTTTAATCCAGATGTTCTTTGGGCAAATTTAAGGCTTTGCTGTTTTGTCTGACACTTTATTTATTTATTTATTTTAGATGCAAAAGGTCTTTCGAACCCACCAGAAGTTGAAGGACTGAGGGAAAAAGTCTACGCCTCATTAGAGTCATACACAAAACAGAAATATCCAGACCAGCCTGGCAGGTAGGAAATCCATCAGTACCACAGCAATCGCTGCTTCACTTTGTACAACCCAGTAAAAATTGCAGATTGCATCACAGCTCAGTGTTGTCATAAGTGGAGACTCTGACTTAAATGCAGTGGATTTGACAGGATTTAGGATGGCAGGCATAGAGCTCTCACAGTCATGAAAAACAAGGAAAAGTTGAGTTAGAATTTTAAAATATCAGTTTCCAGGCCTGGAATAGTCCTGAAATTCAGTAAAATCATCAAAAGCTTTAGAAGTGGAATGGATGGGATGCAAACTCTTCACCTCATCGAAATAGGTCGCAAATGCAGCTCCTCAGTTCGCAGGAGGGGTGTGTCAATTAAAAGTGAAATGTTAACAATATATTCACATAAGTAGAACACAAGATGAACTGGAAACAGGGTTCCTGCGGGGTCTTAAAACATCTTAAGTCTTGAATTTACAAATCTACATTTAATACCTGAAAAAAGTACTTTAAAGTATTAAATTTGATATAATAGGTCTTAAGTTATGTTGCCATAAACTAGTTCTCTGTTGTGTTGAAATGTGTCTGTTAAATGTCCAAGCTGCAAAGAAAGTAACATTAGTCTACTCACTTCCAACCTGACAATTTATATTGAAATTAGGAACCAATTATTGCTAACTTTGCAGCTGCCGGTGAGAAATAATCATAGAACATTCAGTTCTGTGGACAGTATGTATATAATATTCAATCTCTACTGATGTTAATAAATACATTTTCCTAAATTCTAGGAGTCACAAATTTTTTGCCAGTATGGCTGTGAAATAGGCTATGAAATGGGCATTAAATTCTGTCTAAGTAGTCTTAAAAAGGTCTTAAAAAGTCTTGAATTTAACTTGTAGAAACCTGTAGGAACCCTGTAGAAATAATAACAGTTATTTAAAGTAAGACTAAGGCTTAACGTAACTGTCAATATACAGCCAATGTAACAGAATATCTTGAATAAAATGTGAAATTCAGGCCACATTCAGAAAGGTGAGTTTCAATTCAACATTTCAGTAAAATAAATGACATTACATTACAATTGGAGTAATAACACTAATGAATTCTGGGATGAACTTGTTTTCTCTTATAATGCAACAAGTCCAGTGTATGTTAACATTTTTAAGCTGATATTTTAATTCATTTTCACTGGACAAAGAAAGTAAACCCATCAGTTTTAGATAAAGGCACTGAAGAAAAATGTTAGAGATTTGTGGAGAGTTTCAGATCTGCCTTATTGTTATAATTTTACTGAATTAATTTGTACATAGTTTTAGATCTTTATTATTATAATCCTTTGAGAAATGATTAATTAATAAAGTTAATTATAGCCATCAGATTATACAACAGGTCTCAGTAAGCCCCCCCCCCCATCACACCATGTGCAACAACAATGTAAATATGTAAAGAATATTTAATTTGAATTCTTACTCTATATTTATATAAATATTTAGATAAATACCACATTTCTTATTTTTCTCTTTATAGTTCATTTTTCATTTGCTTGTAGTTTTTCTATCTGTCTTGTTCTCTGCACTTCCTTGTTGTATTTTTGCTGCTGTTAACGGAAATTTCCTCACAGTGGAATAAAAAAAAGTCTTATCTTATCTTATCTTATCTTATCTTAGTTTAGCTTACCTTATTGTATTTTATGTGGATATAATAATAATCGACCAGTAGAGAATGAACAGGGTTCTTAATTTTCTTACAATAATTTACTGAAATACATCTTGTTGTGATTTAAGGTTATGAACAGTCATGGAAAATATTAAACTCATCCTTGGAAAAATTGTGAATTGTCTATAGAATTATAAAGGAACCCTGTTACAGATGCTAGTTTTAATTGTATAATCTAGTAAATTTGGGAATCAAACATGAGAAATAAATGCACTACATTTAAGCTAATAAAATAAAGGACAGAAAGATTTAATGCAACATAAACTTAAAATATAATCTTGAGCATAGGAAAAAAAGATTAGAAATACTAAATGCTTAAAATTTTAGATAAGTACATTAAATATGAGCCATTTATCTTATGTATATGAAGAAATATATTCACAAAATCTGCAAAAACACTTAAACCTACTGATGGGAATCATCCAGTTCAAGTGAGATGAACGTGTTTTTTCCGTGCAGGTTCGCCAAGCTGCTGCTCCGCCTGCCCGCCCTGCGCTCCATCGGCCTCAAATGTCTGGAGCATCTGTTCTTCTTCAAGCTGATTGGGGACACACCTATCGACACCTTTCTGATGGAGATGCTGGAGGCGCCGCATCAGATCACATGACACCCGGCCCCACCCCTTCCCCTTGTACATACTCCCACATTGTCAGTGATATGAAGACGGAATAAAAAAGACTTCATTAAAATTGTAAAACAGCATATTTTGTACCATGCAAAAAAGAAAAAAAAACCCTGTAATTAAACTTGAATAAAAGTATTATAAGGTTATGGGGGCTGGTTAAGTCACGAGAGGGAGGATCAACTACACTGTCAAAAATAAATCTAATAGATTTTTAACAGATGTTTTGTAAATAGATAATTTCAGGTGTCCATTTTAAAAGCAACCCAATGCAATTTGAAAAAAGAATCATATTTTATTCAGAGAAAAATCGTATAAAGACAGAAACCAACCCTGCATTTCTTAAACACATTTGAGAATTCTTACAGAATAAAGTTATTTAAAATGTTATGTACAATGTGTCGCTTGGATTCTTATTTAGACTGTGCATCACAGTCACAGCAGAAATTACAGTTTGTGACAATTTAAGTCAATACTGTTTTACATCATTAACCACAATTATCATGTTGTATAACTTTATTTTTATTGACCTTTATTTAACCAGGAAGTCCCATTGAGATTAGAAATGTCTTTTGCAAGGAAGACCTGGCCAAGGTAGCAGCCATACAAAGCCATAACTATATAAAACACACATGATATACAATGAACAATCATGCAGAATAACAATTCTAATGCCCAGAAGAAAACGTTTATGTCAGTAATATCAGAAAATATAGCCACATGTCCAAGGAGTAATATTATCAGGTTTCAATGTGCACGTATGTAACTGAAGAATGGGAAGGATTTAAGAAGTGGTAAAATAAAGCTCAGACAGACATAGGCTCCTGGATGCTTGGACCGAGAATAAAGATGTGGCGCCCCCAAGTGGACACAGAGGACATGCTGTGATCAGTTTGTTCTCACATTTCTGCAGCCGTTCTGTTCATACATTTATTTTACACACTTAATACAATAGGGAGCAAGCAGGAATGAAACGACCACAAATTGCCTTCCTTTATTTTGTTTCTTTTCCTGTCCACTAGGGGGCTCTGCAAACACTTCACCACTGAGAAACTTGGGATAACATATAGACGCACAAATGATACAGGTATAAACAGGTTAAAGCTCTGCGGCTTATTAATAAGAGATTTAATGTGTTTATAGAAACGTACAACCTCCATGAAATCCTACACTTCTTTCACTTTTACAATTCAACAAGTGCAACATCTGCCAAAATGTACACTGTAAAAAATGCAGTATCAATATTTCAGAGTCAAGCTATTTTGACCTAGAGTATTTATAGCTCTATGGAGAGTAAACCAGGTCTAACAGTAGAGTTAAAAGTCAGTATAACATTCTGCACCGATGCAGAGTAAAAATTCAACTGTGCAGAGTGATGATTAGTCTGCCACATTCAGGGCCAGATTAACACTTCATTGTACCCTGGGCAACAATATTCAAGGGCCCCACTCAGTGCACGCACGTTGATTTGCGTCACTGCTGATTCGCTTTTTGGACTGACCAATGAGGAGAGGGTGTCAGCTCACAGTCACAGACAGCAGGAGCAGGGTTTCTGTGCAGTGCGATGGCTCCGGGCAGCGGACAGTTTCATTTATAAGCAAAAGATAACCAGATATTTCGTTATGCCCGAGCTACCCAGGGCCCTTCAGAGGTCACGGGCCCCTGGGCAATTGCCCAGTTGCCCATATGGTTAATCCGGGCTTGGCCACATTGCATTGTGGGTATTGGACATTTTACTCTTTGTGTTCTATTTTATGTGTAGGGGTTGGGGGGCGGGGTGTTAATGTTTATTTAGGTTAATTTGTCTGTTTTACCACATTTATTGGTCTTTTTATGTTTTGTTTTGTTTTTTTTTAACGATGCAACACCGTTAGACAATCCTGTAGGCACAACAGTTCCTTACCTGATTGTTACTATAAATCTGGCTTTTTAACTGACAGGAGAACTTATTACTTTCAAAGTTAAAGTATTTTTTGGAGCAATTATAACCCACAGAGCAATGTTTCCCTTCAAATCTTAAAAGTAACAGTAATATGTATAAGCCATCATTACAAATATAAGAGCTACTTCAAGAAATTTCCAAATATCATCTCACGACCCCCACCTGCGGACCCTTGCAATTCCACATTGTTTCAATATTAGCATAGGGTCCAAACTGATGAAGATAACACTGCAGAGAAAAAAAATATCAACACATTCTAGTCATTTTTAAATTAAATTTGGAGTAAAAATAGCTCTGTAAAGTGTAATCATATTACTCTAAAAGTGTGAAAACACCACAGTGTTAAATTTTTTTTACACTTTTCATTGTTAATTTTGACACTGAATTGAGTAGAATTAACTCCAAATTTGACAGTGGCCACAGAGTAACTTTTACTCTAATTTTGAGTGGGACCAAATGTTATCTGAAACAGACTTAAATTGGCACACAGCTTGCTTTTCATCACACTTGACTGTCTTGCTTAGATTCTAAAAGGGAGAAGTATGTGGTAAGGTTTCTGCCAAAATATTCATGTGCATAAGATAGAAATACGTGTATATTAGTCTGTAGTTGTGCAAAAAAATAAATATTTATAAACTCTTGAATGAGTTCAGTTGTACATAAAATGTATTGTGTGTATTTTATCTGTCAGAATACGAATGAAAAAGTTTTGACAATAAGAATTGCAAACACAAAATGCAACTTTACGATTGCACTTTCTCCATCATGAACATGAATTCATCAGCGTGACTCTACTGTCAAAAATACGTCACCACTTCACAGGCATTATTTATTGAGCTGAGATATATGGATTCCACAGATAGTGCATGCGTTCAGGTTCTTTCTCCGTGGTCAGAACAATGAACAAATAGTTTGACTTCACCTGATTCCATTCTCTGTCTTCGTTGGCCATCTTACATAGTGATCCTGCCAGATCTTGCTGTGGAAAGGGAACCTGAACTCATGTGCAGTCTGTGGAACTGATGAATCCTCTGCTCGATAAATAATGCCTGTGAAGTGTTGTTATTTTTGACAGTAGAGTCACATTGGTGAATTTGTATTTGTGATGGAGAAAGCACAATCGTAAAATTGCATTTCATGTTTGTAATTCTTGCTGTCAAAACGTTTTCATTCCTATTCTGATAAAATACACACAATACATTCTATGTACAACTGAACTCATTTTTGCACAACTATATTTTTTTTTTGTACAACCATAGCCTAATATGCACACATATCTGTCTTATGCACAAATATTTTGACAGCTTCCTTACCCCATAGAGGAGGCTTCTCTCCTGGAACACAACAGAATGGTGTTTCTGCTCTTTTGGCCACAAGATGGCGATCAAAGAGTCTATTTGTCCATAATCACATCAGTGTTAGAACGTGCAGTGTTGTCTCCAGCCACAGAAAGACTTGAGTAACACCTGATGGGACATCTGACAGGCTCTGAGCCGTGGGAATGCCACTGTGGGGACATGAACCCTACAATAACAACAAATATAAAGCATGTTAAATGAATTTGTTCTGGAGAAATCTAAAAAAAAAAGACTCCAGGTACCAGGCAATAAAAACAGTGCTTCATAGCTTCAGAGTATTATTTATAGAGTATTATATATCTATCTAATCTATCTATTTATCTATTTATTTATGGCATTTCACAGTTTTTTGTTGTTTGTTTTTTTTTACATATTTCTTCAGTATTTTATTTTATTTTATTTTATTTTATTTTATTTTATTTTATTTTATTTTAATACCTGACAGAATCAGAAAAAAATGTGCATTAGCAGATATAGTTTTATCTATCTATCTATCTATCTATCTATCTATCTATCTATCTATCTATCTATCTATCTATCTATCTATCTATCTATCTATCTATCTATCTATCTATCTATCTATCTATCTATCTATCTGTCTGTCTGTCTGTCTGTCTGTCTGTCTGTCTGTCTCTGTCTTTCTTTCTTTCTTTCTTTCTTTCTTTCTTTCTTTCTTTCTTTCTTTCTTTCTTTCTTTCTTTCAACTTCAATAACACTATATTTACTTGTTTTCTAATGAAAGAAAAAAAATCCCTTTCTGGGTGTCTCTGGTAACTTTGTGGCATGCAGCATGGAGAGAGAGGGAGGGAGAGAGACAAAGACCGACAGAGAGAGTGAGAGTGAGCGAGAGAGAGAAAGGGAGAGAGAGAGAGGAAGGGTATAGAGGTGAAGTGCACCTGCACATGGAGGAAGTCCGTCTGTGTGTCTGTTCCGTTCGTTTCTAACAGGATCACTGACAGACGCATAAACAGCCAATACATCGGACTTCAGAGAGGACCTAGAGCTCTGAGGGGAAACTTTGATGGGCTCCGCTCTTCTCTTCTCTTCTCTTCTCTTCTCTTCTCCTCTCTTCTCCTCTGTCTGTCCGGAGCAGCAAGTTGTATCAAGACCAGGCGCACAGATGTTCTGAGAACAACCTGGACTTCAATAATAACAATATCTAATATACACTTTTATCAGCAGGAGAACAACATCTGCAGGTATGGATTTACAGCAACTTTATGAGTATTTTCCTTCAATTAAGGCATGTCAGAATATTTTGTAAAGCTTGTTCATTGGACCGGTAACTCTACAGACTTCTGATGTATTATTAAGGTTCACACTGATGAGATATAAAATGAAAAAAATATTCACAGTTTTATCAGGAATTTAACTTTTTGGGCTTTATTTGTTAGAACTTAATCAGGTTAAACTAAGTAAAATTACAGTATAGAAAATAGCAATACAGTCATCTCATTATTTTAATTAGAATTTTGCCACTTTTTTCTTCACACCTCCAGAACTTTGCATTAGAAGTTACATTTTGTCTCATCTTCTGCTCATCATTTTCACATCCTTTTGTCGCAGTCATCATTTCAGATCCTCATTGGAAAACTGTCCAAACTAACAGAAGGAATTTGCACATTGCAGATATGGATCAGAGGGCAGTGTGCACCGGGTGCCACCGGCTGATCCGGGACCGGTTCCTGCTCAGAGTCACCGACGGCCTCTGGCACGAGGAGTGTGTGCGGTGCGCCGCGTGCGGAGACGCACTCAGGAACTCGTGTTTTCTGCGGGACCGCAAACTTTACTGCAAACGGGACTACGCTCAGTGAGTTTTTATTTACAACTGTGTTATTTTTGGTTATTTTGTACTGTAGACGATGCTTAAAATCCATATATTTTAACTTTCTAGTTTGCAAAGAAAATCAGTTTGGAATTTGCACATTTGGCGGAACATTTTAATGTCAAATTAATCTCCAGATTCCCTTAAATATATAACAGAATATGTTTACTGTGGATTACCAAAGTCATTACTTCATGCATTTTTTCCCCTTACTTTCATTATACATTGTTGCCAATAAAGTTAGAATAATTAGTTTTCAGACACATTCATCTTATTATTCCTATTTCTACAAATCAGTAATAAAATTTGACCTGATGCAATGATTACATACTGAGTCCCAGTTCCACTTTATCTATTAAGAATAAATCATATTGTCACAATCATTTCATCAGAAGAGTTAAAAAACATTTTACAACTGTGTGGACAACAATGTATTAATTAAGAGTTAAGTTCTAAGCTCTTATAATAAGTTATAAGAGCTACATAAAAAGAGGATGTAAATATTTTTTCCAAACTAATTGTGAAAACGGTGCTAACTGTGTTGTTCTTTTACTTACTTACATTACTTACTTAACATACATTGTGTTTTGTTATTGTTGTTGTAATATCTTTAGAACTTGGGCTTGAAACCTGTGCCATATTGTAAATATAATACCATGATTGTAGTCAAAAACACCCAGAGCCACATCAGACTTCAGCTTAGATTGTTTTGCTCATATTTTTAGTTTTTTGTTTTTTGTTTTTTTTAAATTTCATAGCCAAGTTTCAAGGAAAGTATTATATGTTATTAAGTCAGTTTTCCAAAGATAACACACCTAGATCTGACCTTGGTGAAGAATTTGTACATATATTTTGTGCATATATGTGCTGTGATCATGTATTTGTTATATTGTAGGGCCACAAATCTGTTTACACAGTCACTTGTGGCAACACTAAGGTTAGAAGATGTTTGGTTTAGTGTGTTTTGCTTATGGTTAAATGTGCGTCTAAATCTGCAGGAAATTAATTTTAGTCACAGTACTGTCTCCGAAACACATAAAGCACAACATGTGTTATGTGAGAAAGAGAGGAATAACAAGTCCATTTTCTCTATATAAGCATAATGTTCTGTAGGCTTTAGTGTGTAGGCCTACATGTTGTGTAGTGGGCATTAGTTGTGTATATAATGCAACTTTACTTCCAGGGAACTTGGCACAATGCACTAAGAACCCAAGGTGACTGTAGGAGAAAGGGGTGGCAAGGGAGCAGGAATGTGAGAGCACTATTGCTTAATTTACATCCATACACACTTACACACACACACACACACACACATGCACACACAAACAAACAAGAAAAAAAACACCACACACCTCACACCTACACACACACACACGCACCACAACCAGGGGTAGCGCTCAACTGACACATTGTCAAAATGTGTTAAAATTTTCGAGGCCCAATGGCGTGGCAACTGCAAGCTGGGGACAACATATGGTCTCGTCGATGAGGTTGTGTGTCCCCCCCCCCCCTCCCAAAATAGAAAAAAAAAATCCCACCATAACCCACTCTGCCTGTCTCGCTCCTATACCTGCACACCGACTGCCCACCTCATCCCCTTGTTCTTTCTACAAAACATGCTCTCACCTAAACTAGAGCCAAGACTAAAAAGTGCACGCCCTAAAAGGAAGCAGCTCACATTATTTCTGAACAATTTAGTGGAGGTTGCTCTGCCAAACAGGCAACGAAACAAGAACTGTTACACCTACGAGGCCTACTGCTTTGAAACGCCTCTCACTATCATGTTCCCAGTCAATTAACATTACAGCACAGGGATGTTTAAAGCACATGTATGTTTATGTTCAATATTCATGCAACAACAATCTGTATTTTATGACCAGTCAAGCTTTAGGCGATTCATGTTCTTTCATATTTTGAGATGTTATACAGAAACTATACAATGGATGTGTGTGTGTGTGATAATTAGAGATAACAGAGAAAAGAGCAGGACTTAGGGGTAATTAGGAGAGCACAGCCATATGTCAGAAGGTCTGGTGCAGCCTTTAGAATGAAGATGGTGAAGGTGGTGTGAACTTATTTTGTGGGACAGTGCGCTCCATGAGCCCTGGCGTTATGTGCAGTGGCATCTGGGTAGCTCTACTCCGCAGCAATGGGACGACGCCCAGCCGACCATGAGATATCTGACCTGACCAATTAGCAGGAGGCCTGGTGCCAAAGCTCCACCTCTGGGGTCTCACATCTCCACCTCTGCAGCTCGTCTCTCCTCCAGGCTGTCAGCTCTGGGGTTCTGGTGTAACACATGAGCACTGCTTTTTGTTCCTGATAAGAGGGTATTGGTGTGCTCTGCTGCTCCCTCGCTTTCTTTTGATTCAGGACTTGCATGAAGCCAGTGCTGAGGTCGCCATTATTTCTGTACATTTGTCCCATGTCACACACTGTTTCATTTGTCTGGATCTCAGTGTGTTTTCTTCTGTGTTCATGTAATAACACAGGCCTTTAAAAAGAGGCGATGAGTCACTACCAATGAATACTACGTTATTGTATTCAAGTCGAGTTTTCAGTTATTTCTAATTTCCTTGACCACTTCTTTTTTCTGACATCTTTTTAACACAAATATTAATGCATTTTACCACTTTCATTTTCTGAACAGACTTGTTTCTTTAGTACTGAGGTATTTAAGTGGTATTATTGATCATTTTTGTTTTGTAGCACTGTTTAGCTTTGCAAAATGAAGGCCAATTTCAACCTAATGATGGCAAATTACACAAAGAAAAGCCCATGTGGATACAAAAACAAATCATTAGCCTCATAGCATAATTGCCTAAGTCATACACTAAATGGACAGAAGTATTGGGACATGTTAAATTCAGGTGTTTCTTTTTAACAGAGGTCTGGGATACAAAACAATAATGACAAATATTATAATATAGTTTTATATTGTGATAAATATTGCATTGCTTTGGTTAGTTTGGTTTAAATTGTTATCTTTGCTTCTAAAATGCCTCAGATAGGGTTTTTACTTAAAATTCTCTCAACATTGATTTTTTTTTTTTTTTTTTTAAATTCATGACTGTGATTTTAAATGTTGTACCTCTAAATTTCTAAACTATTCCTTGCAGTCTGACTGTAAATAATAATTTTCCACCACAACTAACCATCTACTTTCTTCACATCTCACATAGGAAAAAAAAAAAACTCCCATTAAACTTAAAAAGGAAATATTGATGTTTATAAACTATATGGACAAATTTATTGGGACACATCATGTCTACACTTGTAAGATGTCCTGTTCATGCTGATTTAAGATATAAACGCTAATATTAATAATCAATATGATATTTATCCTAATAAAAATCTTTATTATGAAATTTGCCATTATAGTTTTGTAGCCCAGACCCCCGTGTTAGAAAAGAAACACATGAATTCAACATGTCCCTTTACTTATGTCCATATAGTGTATGACTTAGGCATTTTTGCTATGAAACTAACGATATGTAACACGACCAGTATGTAGTAAGATGACAATGGCATAAATGACAGAATGAGACAAAGTCAATGTAAAAGAGGAAATGAGAGAAAATATTTTAAATAAAAAATAAATAAAAAATAAAGTAACAGGTAAAGTAAGATTGTGACAAAATGAGACATAAAAGAAAAACAAGAGACAGGACAAAATAAGACAAAAGCTGCATCTACTTCTACTGGAAAACTAAATTTCACTCTGTACTCCTACTTGACTATAGAATGTGTGGACTTTTGCCTCCTTTGCCTTCAAAAAAGACTATGTCGTCACTATTAAAAAAATATAAATCCACTATACTTTAACAGTTTGAATCCCAAAAGATAAATTCATTGATATGAAAATGAAATGAAATATAAAAATGCATAATGGATACACCATAACATCTACTCCTCCACAAAACAATGTTGAATGAATACACTTTAGTAAGAATCCACACAAAATGGGATGGAATATCAGAATGTCATTCAGCAAGATAACGGCACTGATTGTTTCCAACACAATGAAGTAATGTTATTCAAGCAGCAGCAAATGTGGAAAGAAAAACCTCACATGTGAACATAAGCTGATCCATGTGTGTCAGAACATCAGAAATAGTTTTAGTTTTATATGAAACCCTCTGAAAATAATCAAATCTGTGAAGCTGAGGTTAGAATTTTGTCTATTTCATATTGATATTTATCCAGGTTGTGACACACTTCTCACAGGATGGTTGTATGTTTTAGTCTGGAAACTGGTGACCCATTAAAAACAGATCTGTGGCCCATTTTAGATAGGTTTAGATTTAGATAAGGAAAGGCAACTCCAACTCATCCCTGCTTTCAGTTATTTCACACAGTCTGAAATATATATAAATAAATACAGATATAAGAGATGTACAATATAAAAACTGGTCACTCTTGAACTTCATTGTGAAGCTAAAATATTTAGTTTCAACTGCACGTTCTTACCTGTGGTACAATTAAAATATTTATATATTTTGGTTTATTACAGCACAAGACTATTAAAATAATATGTACACTGTATCTTAGTGGATCATTATTTTTCTATGATAACATATTTTGTCTGATTGTGATCATGTCTTGGGTGCAATTACTTAACTTAATTTTTACCATATCTGTATAAGATGCTGTTGGTATTTTAAGGAAAAACTACGGTAAACTAATATATATATATATATATATATATATATATATATATATATATATATATATATATATATATATATGATGTACAACAGGAATTTCTAATTAATAGTTTCATTTGAAGGCCAGATACAGCTATTTTCACTAAAAGGTGTATTTTTTGATATGATTTAATGTTAAAAGAACTCTTAATCGCCAGTTATATAATTAATGCCAATTTCTAATCAGTAAATGTGGGAGCATTACAAATTTAACTGATACAATAAAAAAAAAAACAAAAATTTGCTGATAATGAGTTGAAAATAATTGATTTTATTGTACAGATATCATATGTTCTTTACTTTGTCTGATTTGCTTCAGTCAGGATGACCCACCCTACCTACATGTACACATGTATACAGCAGACTAGACTGTATTCACTGTAGCTGTACGTAAATTCCAGTCTGATACTGTGATGTTTAGGTTGGTTCGATTGTCAGTAGATTTAGATTGGCTGTATGGTTCAGTGGACAGGTGGACTGGACAGCAGATCGGCCGTCAGATCAGCAGTTGTGACTGACGGTGCACTTGACCCGCAGATCTGTATCTGATACACAGCTCCCGTTGATGTGTGTTGTAGCAAAGGATCCAGGTTAACCTGATCCAGAAACAGGATCTGTCTCTCTGCTTGTCCACTAGACCAGCAGTCTGTTCGCCTGACAGCCAAAGGTCAGCGCTGAAGTCAGGGCAAGAACAAAGAGACAGAGGAGGACTCTCCTAAGGAACAAATGTGTGTGTGTGTGTGTGTGTGTGTGTGTGTGCGCGTGCGTGTATTTCTGCTAAACACTCATATTGTTGTGCATTACATCTACTTTGAGAGTGCCTGTGTCAGTGTGGAGTGCTGGATTTTGCTGACTTTATTCTCTGTAATGATCTTGTCACTAATTGCCATGTCTAAACGCAGCGTGACTGAGTGTTCCCGCTCTCCTGGCAAGGCCTGTGGGCCAATCATGTCAACGGAAACTTTAAAATATTAAACACTTTGAGCTGTTCCATAAGTATTGGAGGTACTCTTACCTTTGCATTAACACTGCTTAAAGGGATTGTGCTACATAATATAATAAGACCAACTGGACAAGGCGTATAATGGAAAAGCAATTCTCGAAAACACAAACGATGTTGCAACGTTAATGCCTGCAGTTTCTTCTCCACTGACATCTCGCATTAGCATCAGATTGAGACATTAAATTAAAGTGCTGTATCATAGAAACCCCAAAAACATTCAGAGCATTTCCTCCGCCACACGTCCTTTGAAATATTTCATTGATGCATCTTCAGTTGCCACAGGAATGCACATACCACAGACACCATGTTGGCCATATTAAAGTGCATACCATTGCCGTGGGGCAGACGGCTTGGACGGGTCAAGAAGCCTGACTGACCCTCTTGAGCTTCTGGGAATGGGCTTTACCGTTGCCTTAGAAACCCCTCGGCAACAGTAAGAGGTCCTAACAATGTCTGGCTTTAGGATGTTGCTGTTGCAAACTTTTTGACAGGGACGTCTCAACCTGTATGTTTGCTTTATGGGCATTTATTAGATGTTAAATTGTTGAAATTACCTGGATGTATTTTGAACCCACTATAAGTTAGAGTTTAGCCGTTTATCATTGTTTTACCAGATAATATAGCATCTTTTCAGTAGAATTTGGGAGTCACTTAGAATAAAGAATAAACTAAACTAAACTAAACTAGATAATAGACAGAAGAAAATCACAATATTTGTAGTGGCTGTGACTGTCATTTAGTCTGAATGAGTAATAAATATAGACCCTCCTCATGTGCAACCTGAAGTATTTTTTTTAAGTGGAAACAAAATATTGGGGGCAGGAGCTGTCACTTTCTCATGCCTCTGTGCTGACTGGTCTGTTGACCCAGTCAAGTCTGTAGATAAACAGCAGCTCCAGAATGATGACGCATCATCCTGCGTGACAGACCCAAAATGCCGCGGTGCCAGCCAGCGGACAATGGTCCTGCTGCTTGGGGGCTGGCTCTGTCTTTGTCCTGCTCTGGTTAAGCAGACTTAAGGATAATTCTGCGGATAATTCCTGGGACCGGCAGCTCAGCCTCTCCCATCAGGAGATCTGATTCCCCCCCTCTGCCTGGAGCCATGGCCTGCCGAGAGCTTTTCTCCTGCCTCCCCAGGAGCACAGCCTCGGACACGGCAGCCGGAGCCACGGCAACAGTCTCTGAGGCTAAGCTCACTGGTCGTGGTTGCCAGGCGCTAAGATGCACACCCGCCATGCTAAGGGTATGTGTCTGAAGAGGAGGAGGAGGAGGAAGAGGAGGAAGGGAGGGAGGGGAAAACCCAGGCTGAGGGGAAGATGTTGGCAGTTGTTTTGACTGACAACTCAACTCAGAGAAATTCCCTAAGTCGACCAAGTTTTATTTATTTATTTTTTTAGGCCATCTCTTCTTTAGGCGTGAGCCTAAAGAAGTGTGTCAAGTGTCTTAGTTTATACTTAGACTCAGAACAAAAGCTCTATCCTCTCTTTATTTACTCTGCTCTTACAGGTTCTGTCCACTTTGTCCCTTTACACCCCCCACCCTCCCGTCTTATCCCTGTCTGCAGACTGTTTGCCGTGCGTTGTGGAGGCTGTGGAGAAGCCATCTCTCCTGCAGAGATGGTGATGCATGCGGGGGCCGCTGTGTTCCACCTGCGCTGCTTCACCTGCAGTGTGTGTTCCTGCCGCCTGCAGACCGGAGACCGCTGCGTCCTCAGGGAGGGACAGCTACTGTGTGCCAGAGAAGACTACCACCAGTGTCTGGCCAGCCCCACCTCCTCCGACACAGGTACAGCCTGGTTTACACCCTGGGTACAGTCTGTGTCTGAGTCTGGAGGAATGAGTCTGTTGTTGTATTACTAAGCCGTGACACCATGATAATGTGATACATTTTCCAAGAATGACTGCCTTTTAAAAATGTTAATTACTATGAACAACAGCAGTTAGTTTAAATGTTATTAACACTAAGTTCAGCCAACTTCAGGGTAAAAAAATGCTGTTTTCTTTTTTTTTTCTTTTGGGTAAAATGTGCTCTAGCAGTTATATTTAACACTGAAAATGATGCATTTTGTTTGTCACAGAGATATCCTGGCCTACAAATCATATTCTGGAGCCATTAGTTATAGACCCCAGCAAAAACCACATAGTGATTTTTTTTCATTGAAAATGAGATGCAACATTCAATATCCACACTATAATTGTGGGGCATCACAATATCATTCAGCTTTGTGCTACAGCTTTCTGCTCACGTAAAATAATTAGGCTATTTGTCCAAATTTTGGGGAAATTTGGAAATTAATTTATTGAGTTACAACAAATAAAGTAACAACAAACTAAAGAAATGCTAAAGTTTAAACAGTGACCATTTTAAACTGATGACAGTTACATTCTCTTTTTACCTTTTGTGATCATTCAACATTAGGTAAAAGTGATGATGAAGAAGATGAGGAAGAGGAACCTGAGAGAGTCACAGGCAGACGCATACGATCAGAAGACCTGGAAAACAAACGTCCCAAAAGGCCGCGCACAATTTTGACCACTCAACAGAGACGGACCTTTAAAGCGTCATTTGAGGTCTCATCCAAGCCTTGCCGAAAGGTAGAGTTTTAATACACACTGTTCACTAATCTGCTCTGGCAACCAGCCGTATTCTCCACTGAAGTTTATGTGCAGGTGTGGAAATGTAATAGTAAGACTCCGGTTAAAGTGGAAGTTTAGTCCCTAAAATATAATGAGTCCAAAAGTAAAACGTAGGCCTTTAAAAAGAAAAAGAAAAAAACATGTCATTTTAATATACTATGGAGAATATTAAATCTGTTTAAGTTCAAATATAATACATTTAAATTAAATTAAATAATATTGGAAAATAATGAACACTATATGTGCTTCAATCCGATTACAATGTCAGCAGGAAACTCCAGTGTTGGGCGAGCTACTTGGAAAATGTAGTGAGCTAAGCTACCAGTTACTCTGCCATGAAAGAAGCTTCACTACACAGAAGCTACCACCCAGTCAAATGTAGCAAGCTAAGTTACACAAACACCACAGAAGTAACTCACTACATGTGAAGCTACTTTAAGTTGTGCCTTTTGGGGAGAATACATTGGGGTAAATTGTGCCAGTGATTATTGAAGTAAAGCAGAACATTTTAATCTCATGAACTGTAATGCTATATAAAAGTAAGACAAATTCAATACAAAAATCACTCATTTAAGGTTTATTTGAATGTTGTCACCCTATTAAACTATTGACATAAGTCATATTTTCTAGTTTTTGGGAAAACACAAAAAACTGAAATACACAATATATGGTACTTTCGAATCATTTCAGGTAAAAAGGCTTTGGCAATAGATGACTGTTGACATACATAGAACGCTGTCTGTCATATGTAACATATAAGAGGCCACTTAATAGCTATATAAAACTCGGTCCCTTCAGAAAAATGTGACTGTGTGATTGCATAATTCAATGCATAATCAAACACACTAATGGCTACATAGTATACATAGTTTACACTCCATTCAACATACAGTACAGGCCAAAAGTTTGGACACACCTTCTCATTCTTTGCATTTTCTTTATTTTCATGACTATTTACATTGTAGATTCTCACTGAAGGCATCAAAACTATGAATGAACACATGTGGAATTCTGTACTTAACAAAAAAGTGTGAAATAACTGAAAACATATCTTATATTCTAGTTTCTTCAAAGTAGCCACCCTTAGCTCTGATGACTGCTTTGCACACTCTTGCCATTCTCTTGATGAGCATCAAGAGGTAGTCACCTGAAATGGTTTCCTAACAGTCTTGAAGAAGTTCCCAGAGATGCTTAGCACTTGTTGGCCCTTTTGCCTTCACTCTGCGGTCCAGCTCACCCCAAACCATCTCGATTGGGTTCAGGTCCGGTGACTGTGGAGGCCAGGTCATCTGGCGCAGCACTCCATCACTCTCCTTCTTGGTCAAATATCCCTCACACAGCCTGGAGGTGTGTTTGGGGTCATTGTCCTGTTGAAACATAAATGATGGTCCAACTAAACGCAAACCGGATGGAATGGCATGTCACTTCAGGATGCTGTGGTAGCCATGCTGATTCAGGTTGCCTTCAATCTTGAATAAATCCCCAACAGCGTCACCAGCAAAGCACCCCCACACCATCACACCTCCCCCTCCATGCTTCACGGTGGGAACCAGGCATGTAGCATCCATCCGTTCACCTTTTCTGCGTCGCACAAAGACACGGCGGTTGGATCCAAAGATCTCAAATTTGGACTCATCAGACCAAAGCACAGATTTCCACTGGTCTAATGTCCATTCCTTGGGTTTCTTGGCCCAAATAAATCTCTTCTGTTTGTTGCCTCTCCTTAGCAGTGGTTTCCTAGCAGCTATTTGACCATGAAGGCCTGATTCACGCAGTCTCCTCTTAACAGTTGTTGTAGAGATGTGTCTGCTGCTAGAGCTCTGTGTGGTATTCATCTGGTCTCTAATCTGAGCTGCTGTTAATTTGCGATTTCTGAGGCTGGTGACTCAGATGAAATTATCTTCAGCATCAGAGGTGACTCTTGGTCTTCCTTTCCTGGGGCGGTCCTCATGTGAGCCAGTTTCGTTGGAGCGCTTGATGGTTTTTGCGACTGCACTTGGGGACACATTCAAAGTTTTTGAAATTTTCTAGACTGACTGACCTTCATTTCTTAAAGTAATGATGGCCACTCGTTTGTCTTTACTTAGCTGATTGGTTCTCGCCATAATATGTATTCTAACAGTTGTCCAATAGGGCTGTCAGCTGTGCATCAACCTGACTTCTGCACAACACAACTGATGGTCCCAACCCCATCAATAAGGCAAGAAATTCCACTAAGTAACCCTGACAAGGCACAGCTATGAAGTGAAAACCATTTCAGGTGACTACCTCTTGATGCTCATCAAGAGAATGCCAAGGGTGTGCAAGGCAGTCATCAGAGCAAAGGGTGGTTACTTTGAAGAAACTAGAATATAAGAGATGTTTTCAGTTATTTCACACTTTTTTGTTAAGTACATAATTCCACATGTGTTCATTCATAGTTTTGATGCCTTCAGTGAGAATCTACAATGTAAATAGTCATGAAAATAAAGAAAATGCGAAGAATGAGAAGGTGTGTCCAAACTTTTGGCCTGTACTGTATGTCGGAGCCAGAGGCGATTTCTCATAGACTGCAAGGGAAGCCCGGCTTCCTGTAAAATTACGAAAATCAAATGGTTAAATATGTACGGTTGTGTTGACATTTTATGGACTACAAATGTGTTAGAACACGTTCATCTCAAAGATGAGTTTGTTCAGAATCAGCTTTATCACAAATCATCGGACGCGATGTTGTTCACTTCTCATCCATTCCCGTTGCGCTGTTTTCTCATACGATCTATGGTCAGTGCATTTGTCCGTAGACACCAGGAGTCTCTGGGCTTCAATGGGACTGAGTGGAACAGTTTTTTTCATTGCCTCAAAACAGGACGGTAATTGGATAAATGCCATGATGTTGTCCCGCCCCCGGACGCCGGGCGTCTCTGGGGGTGAATGGAGCTATGGGCGGAGCTCGGCCGGGCTGGATGCCAGAATCCCACGTGCTGATTGGAGGATCAATCGAAAGGCTGAATCCTGTTTGATTGACAGCTAGTTTGAGATCTACTCCTTCGATGACAGAGTTCAGTTTAATACCGTCGCACATTCTGCTGTGAAATCAAGAGAGAAACCATTACGAAATTACTCGTTCATTTCTTGCACTGTACATAAAACACACTCATTGTACTTCCTTGTTTCAATTTAACATAATTTCAGTGTTTTCTTGTTTCAGTTACATAATTTAATCATTTCTTCTTCGAGTTTAATATCGTTTTGTAGACAGTGAAATCAATCATACTGTCAGCTAGGTTGGAGTGAAAGGAGCATCTGTTGTTTAAAAAGGTTGAAGTCTTACACTCACAACACACTGGGCCAAGGCAATCTAAGCAGCCCAGCTCTGCTGGACATTCAGAGGACACTGGTCCAGTCCCTGGAAAAGATGCCTACTTGGTACGATAAGGTCACTGACCATTTTCTTAAAAAGGAACAGAGGGCCGAATGTATGTTTAAATAACTTGACAATTTTTTTTTTTTTCTTTTTTTTTGATGTAAGCCGACAATGAGCGTCCCCTGTCTGAAAGACGAGCAGCCGCCACTGGTTGGAGCATAAGACAAAATCAACGCTCGAGCCACTTTACCAGCATGAAACATTTGAAAATGGTTTTTCCTGCAGTGATAATAATGATCTATGAACATAAAGGTTCTAATGGCCTGTTCTAAATAACTTTTGTGAAGCAGTAAGGAATGAGTTTATTTTTAACACTTGTGAAAGCCATGAATGTTAAAGACATGTTGGAGCCATGCTTAAAAAAAATCTGTCCCTCCAGAAAAACACCATTATGTGATCGCATAATTCAATGCCTATGTCAAGCAAATAGCACACATTATGGGGGTCCACATTTTTTCAAAAAGGGCAATAATAATGTCCTGTGAACACAGAGGCTCTAATTGATCAGTCTAGATCCGGCTTACTACTTCACATCCCACTTGTCGATGCTGCAGCCCTGTATTTCTTCGTTTATAAGTGCATGGCATGATGGGTTTTGGTATAAAATTAAGAATGTCATATAGTTTTAATGATAAAATGTAAGCGTACAGTATACATTCATTCATTATCTGAACCCACTTTATCCTCACTAGGGTCACGGGGGTCGCTGGAGCCTATCCCAGCTACTTATGGGTAAAGGCGGGGTACACCCTGGACATGTCGCCATTTCATCACAGGGCTGACATATAGAGATAAACAACCAGTCACACTCACATTCACACCTATGGGCAGTTTAGATTAACCTATCAGTGCATGTCTTTGGATGGTGGGAGGAAGCCGGAGTACCTGGGGAGAACCCACACAGACACAGGGAGAACATGCAAACTCCACACATTGAATGGTGTTGGAATTGAACCCAGGACCTTCTTGCTGTGACACACGAGTGCTATCCACTGCACCACCATTCACCATTCAATATACAATTACTATAAAATAATATGTTGAAAATAATCACAAGTGGTGACTTGTGCCACTGGCACAACTTAACCCAGGCCCTTTGGCACAAATCCCCCATCACCATCATCACCATTTTGAAAAACTAGCATGACCCAGCAGTTTAGAGCTAACAGCATGCGTATCATGTATAGACTCATTGTGTATCCTACTAAAGCATTAAAAAACCTGTGAAATGTTTTTAAACTTGTCTATAATTGTTCAGACACAAGAATCAAAAAACCTTGATCATAGAAATTTTACTCTGAAAGGCAAAAAACAGTTTTTTGAGCTAAAATGTGCTTACCTCCCATGCCATGTGTCTCTCTTCTTTGTAGGATGAGTAAAATGGATGGCTCTTGGTCACATGACCAATTTCTTTTATGGTTTTCTAGAAACAAGGGGTGGCAGTACTTCCCCCCTGGCACAAATCACCCCGCTCTCCCCTATTATCTATAAACTGCTCCTAATCAAGTCATGATAATTCTATAATAGTGTCCAAATACTACTGATGGATTTTTGGGTAAACTAAATAGAGTAGTCTTACATGTCACTGTTTCTAAAACAGGATGTTTTTCTGGACTACTTAAAAAACAAAATGCAAAAATTGAGAGTCTACCCCCTTCTCCAGGGACCACTACACCACTGACAGACTGGTTACTTTGGTGCTTGTGTCACAGCCATTAACCAGAGAAACAGAGAAGGGAACCAGCTGTAATGCTCTTTACTGTGGGTTTGGCGGCTCTGAAAAGAGCCTTTGTGGTGATCAACGTCCGCACACTTCAGCCAACAACCATCCAATGTTCAGCAGAACAGCGTTTCCCTCTACATTGAAGTGAACGCCATCATCTGACAGGTGCTCCAGGGTGAAACTGGGTGTACGGTGCAGGTCTCATTTCCAACTCCTTCATGGAAACTCAGCCCCACATGACGCATCTGGTCCGCTCCATCCTGTATCCACTGTCTGCTCACTGGTACTGACAGCAACGACGCTGCAGGAGGTAGGGGAACATCAGTAAGGAAGTGGGGAAGAGCTCCACCAGTGCCCAGATTCTGCTACGCTGTCCACAAGCACGGGCACGGCGCTTCCATGTGCACGACAATGTTCCAGTAAACCATGCCCACTCTGGGTTAAACGCCTGGTTTATAGTGAGTCCTGTGCAGACAGAATGTGCGGCCCCATTCCGAACAATCTTGAGTGCTTGTGCTGTGCATTATATAATAGCATTTTTCTAGACTACAAACTGCTTCTCCACTGTATATAAGAATAGCTTCTGTGGTCGTTACCACGCTATTTGCTCAATAAGAAAGTTAAGCTACTGAAATGTTACTTGATTCTGGAAATAGTGATGTTACTGCCAAGCTACTGAGAATTGTAGTTAGTTACTAGCTTCGCTACAAGTAGCGACACTACTGCCCAACACTGGAAAACTCAAAACTTTATGATGCCTTTTTTCACAGTTCATTATCTCTTTTTTAAACAAAAATGTACAAAATCACAAAATCAAAGACTAGAGGGGTATTAAATGTGCACAAATGGATACAGGGACATGTGTTAATGGTCCATCCATTTAGATTAGGATCAGTATTGATGTTCAGACGGCATGCTACGATGCAAAAAAACTAAAAAGTAAATTTAAAAAAATCTATACCTCCCCTGAAATGCATTTCAAATAAAGAAGTGAATTAATGAAACTGTTCTGAAAAATGAAGATATAAAAAGATATAGATTTCTGTTTAAATTCAAAGAGTAAAAGGAAAAGTTAGCATAAAAAAGTCAGGTAGTTAAGTGACGTACATGTAGCTGAAATCTTTACATTGATACAGTAATGCGGTATTTGTACTGATTTCCAGTTATTCAGCATTTCACAAGTAAAATGTCTGCCTCAATGACAATTCTGAGTAGTGGTTTTTGTACAAAATTAACTGAATTGGATGTCAATGTGAAGACTATACACCATTCTACATTCAGATAAGAAAAAGTACAACAAATAAATAACAAGTCAGTGTCATCAGCGAAACGTGACAGTTGCAATTGTTTTTACATTGGCTCACAGTGATGCAAAAAAAACAAAACAAACAAAACAAAAAAAACCCATAACATAATTATATATGCATTAACTTTAAAGTAATTAGCTTTGAAAAGGTTAGGAGTAGAACATTACATAGATATTTGTGTTCAAATGTAGGGACTAAATGTAAAACATTAGTAAAAATAAAATGTTAAAAAATAAAACTGACAAAGTACTCCCTCCTACCTCTGTAGTCTACATGTATAAGTTTATAATAATAATAATGAACTGTGACATTACTATCCTTAATTATAAAAAAGCAGTCAGAATGTATAGATGACAAAAAAATGTTACTGATTATTCCACTGATTATTGTTACCTTCAACTGACCTCGTCTGTCTCTTTATTTTTTGTCTTTGTTTCTCCTTCCCCTGTATCCTAATCCAAGGTAAGGGAGACGTTGGCAGCAGAAACTGGTCTGAGTGTCCGGGTTGTGCAGGTCTGGTTCCAGAACCAAAGAGCCAAAGTAATACAAAGTACACACACACATGCACACACGCACACACACACACACACACACACATGCACAATACCCACACTGACACACACTCACTTTCATATGCGCCACTAATAAAAGGACCCTTTCTGCACTGTGTTTATATGCCAGAGTGGAAATCAGCCCGGTTATCTCCTCATACAGGAAACTGATGACATCTCCCTGCGAGATCACTGTAGATTAAAACCCCATATTTCCTCACAAAGTGGGCTCATGTGTGGTTTGCCCCCTCCACTGAAAGATGTCCTTTAGCTCATTTTTAATACTTTTCAACTGAGTGAACATGGTCATATGCCTGGGTGGCAGAGGGGTCACATGCTGGGATAGTCAGTATATTTGCATTAATAATATTTTGCTGTTGTTGCTGTTGATGCTTTTTGCAGATGAAGAAACTGGCCAGAAGACAACAGCAGCAGCAGGAGCAGCAGCAGACGCAGGAGCAACATGAGCACACAACACTTCACACAGGTATAATCCTGGATGGTATTATACTTCTTTGTTACTCTATGTCTCCTGTAAATATGAACTTATTTACACACAAACAAAATGATGAATATGAAGTAAGAGGAGACAAAACCTGGATGTTGAAAGCAACAAAATTTGTCTATGAAACTGCAGCATGACAATAGCCCAGGTAACCAAAGCCCAGTCAAAGACCAACACCGTACTCTGTTCTCCTCTGCACCACAGTGCCCTCCTGTGGTGGATTGACCTCCGACATGGAGCGCCTGGCATCTGCCTGCTCTCACATTCAGCAGCAGCAGCAGATGGGGCTCACCACACTGGAGCAGCAGGACTACGACATGGACCCCTTCAGACAGGGCCTGACCCCTCCTCAGATGCCAGGGGATCACATGCACCCCTACGGTAAGCACCTCGGTAATGTGTGATGCCATCATACAAAGTGACGTGAATTCCTTTTGCATTTGCGGTAAATCTGTGAAGGAAATAAAAAAAAGGCATTTAATTCAGGTGATAAAGACTATGAATTTCAGTCATGTTATTTTAAACTTAAGTTGATCCCAGTCTCATTCAGCTGTGTTGAAAAGCAGCGCATTGTTAACTCAGCAGGAAATCCAACTGAAAGGCTGACAGGAATTCATTCATTTTAATCGCAAAATGATACCTTTTGTGTCATATATGTCTTTACAATGTGGCTAGAGTTGCTCAGCAAACCTTCTAAAAAGCACTTGCTTCATTTTGTATTTATTTATGTACATTTTTGGAATAAGAGATGTTACACTTCTCTCCAGGTAGTCTAGCTTCCTCCCACCATCCAGAGGTTGACTGGTTAACCTAAATCACCCATAGGTGTGAATGTGAGAGTGCATGGTTGTTCGTCTGCATATATCAGCCCTGTGATGAACTGGCAATTTGTCCACAGTGTACCTCACCTCTACCCTTCAGTAGACTCTGATATAAAGCTGCATGATAGAAAAAATACTAGAATTTCAAAATATATACTTTACTTCTCCAGCTTTTTCCTTTCAGTCCAAAACAAAAGACTGAATGTAAATATAAATGAACTGATAATGTATCATGCTATTATGCTTCTGTGTTGAGACATGGACATCGACAAAATAAATTAAAAAAAATTGTCAAACACTGTAGTTTTAATGGTATAGAGTCGTACTCTTCTTCTTAAACAATGCAGATGAATTTAAAAAGCTGCTATATTTTCAGTTCAAATAAATTTAACTAAGTTATATTATTGTCTGGTATGTAGAATTTAAAGGGATTTAGGAGGATTTAATTGAAGACGTGCAGAATCCCCTCAAACTAAAACCTCTATAACAGACAAAAACAAACTCTGGCTGTGATGCAGGACTGTAGTAGAGGGTGGGAGAGTATTCAGTTGGATGCATTTTGTATTTTCACCACTAGATATCACTAAATATCACAATTTTAAGAGACCCTAATTTAAATTTTTGATGCTTTGGTGTCCTTTTTAGGTTTCAAAGGCCTTTATGGTGACATGGATGGAGATCCGCTGTGTCACATGGCTGACAGTGACTGTCTTTCCCTGGGTGACGCCTCTCTACTCACCCCCATCGACCGCCTCTACTCGATGCAGGACTCCTACTTCACCTCCTGAGGGTGAACACTCAAAAGCAGTCTTAGTCTGCATTGTTCTCATCCTCTGGTTCCTTTAGTGTTAAGGTAGAAGAAGGAATGGGTGCAAATGTGCCACCAAAAGGACTTGGGTAAACTGTGACAACAAACAATACACAGTACTATAAACCAGTGGTAACCACACCTCCATGTAAACACAATGACACAGCTGCCTCTTTACAATCCTACAGTATGATACAGGCTCTCTGTGGATGCATGATACTTGGGACCTCTCTCACTAATGTATGTTTGAATGCTATGAGAGATTATAACAGCACCTACTAATGTAAATAGCTGTTTGGGTGTATTTGTATTTATTCTGTGTGTGTATGCTTTCAATGTCAGACAAACCACCAACAATCAATAAATAACTGTTATCATATGATGGAGAGTCAATCAGTGTGGGGCACTGAGTATGAGATAAAGCCTGAGTGAAGATGGGGTATTCATGCCGAGGGTTAGAGCCAGGTCAGTCCATCCTCGGTGCTTGTCGGTCCGATCTAGGTGACAGGTCAGCGAGGCATCTTCCCCTGGCTGTTGGGTGGATCATCAGATTGTAAACGCTGGGCCATGACAGCAGTATGGGTCAGTGGCAGGTAAGCATCACATCCACGCCGCCATCATCAACGCTCACATTGTGCTCCTCGCGGTCAAAGGCCCTTGCTGCATTTTTCTGCCTTTTCCTTCCTCCAGTTAAAGAGGATGGGAGGTGTGGGGGGGACCACCCAGGCACTGTGCCCAGCTGGAATGCACCAATCCTGTGGAGGGAAGTTGAAGAAAACCAAGGGAGGGGGCTCCAGACAACGGAGTGGCTGAAAGCTGTGTCAGGGGAGAATGCCCAGGGTGACACGGAGATATGAAGCCCTACTGTATGGAGTGCCTCCTTGCCCCAGCCGTGAACCCTCTCCTGGACCTGTCTCATATTTCCCACTATGAAATCAGACCTTGCAAGAGCAGAGAGCGCAAGTCAATGGTCAGGAACAATCTAACTGTCTGTCACCGTGGTATGCCACTGCCAGCCGGAGTTAAAGAAGTGTGCAGCTGAGTATGCTGTGTGTGTGTTTCTGTAAGCCTTTGCTTTGTATCTGTGTCTGTATCTACTCTTAATATCTGTTGGCATGTGCATGTGTGCATACTCATGTGTTAGGAGGAACAACACTCTTTGTTGTACGTATCATAATGCATTTCTTGTATCTTTAGAGGTGGATGAATGGATAAAAAAATAGACTCTCAGGGAAGGAAGCCAAGGTGGTAACCTGCAGGGCCTTTTCCCTTCTTGTGCACAAGTCTGTGCACAGTTGGTATGCATATATGTTGCCAGCAGCAGTGGGTGGGATGAGAAAAATCATCAAACTGTGATCATACGGTCACAGCAGGTAGCAATAACCTCATTATTATTCTGACGGTAGCCAAACAGTTTCCTGTCAACAGTTTGGTTATTTATTGCACCCTTCCTGCCAACCACAGGCCATAAACCCTCTGTCTTTTAACCGCTATAATTGGCTTCATGCTGTTGCAGCACCAAGGCAGATGCACACATTTTGCTTAAGATACTCCACTGGCTGTTTGCAGCACATATTTAAAGTATGGGGGGCATATTTCTGGTGCATTTTTGGCACAGATAGGGGTGATTCTACAGTATGCAGCTGATACAGTGGTACAGACGGATACAAAAGAGGGGCTCAATTTGAGGTAATGTTGGCAGCGAACAGGCAATGAAAAAGTAATTTCATACATATTATAAATTATCTATAAAGAGACTCAGTTCATAGCATTTAACTGCAAACTCATGATGTGTTTCTTCAGCCAAGTGTGGTCCTTTTCACCCCAATGTGAGACAACGTAGATCACCATTTTGGCTCTCAGTATGAGAACTTCTAGGACTCTGATGTGTGAAACTGACACTTTGTGGAAGATAAACACTCCTAGACACTTTTCCCCACATTTTAAATTGACAACATTTTAGTTATTAAAGAGGTGTGAAATGTGGCTGACCACGTTTCTTGAGCGTTAACCATTGTAATGCATGCACTTACTACCACTGATACCAACACAGTCACTTATTGCTGTGGCAGATCCAGAAAAAATGGAAGTGGGGAGTGCTATAACTATATTTACCTCTGCCAAGGAGGTTATGTTTTTGCCGGCGTTGGTTTGTCTATCTGTTTGTCTGTCTGTCTGTGTGCAAGATGACTCAAAAAGTTATGGACGTATTTGGATAAAAATTTCACGAAATGTTGATACTGGCACAAGGAACAAATGATTAAATTTTGGTGGTGATGGGGGGGGGGGGGCATTGATCTGCCTTGGCGGAGGTCTGCGCTCTACGAGTGCTTTTCTAGTTATACATATGTGATATCCTTCCCTGAATTGCCACATTCCTGCTCTGCAAGACTGCTTACTTTATTTATAGAACATACTATGCATTATGGTCATATTTCACAACACAATATGCACTTTAACCCTCTCATATTTCCATTGGTTTCATTTAATTTATCATGTTAATCTGACAAGGTCTTGTTAACCCTACTAACAGAGCTGGGTGTAAATTATCTGAAGAGCACGATTATAATCCAGACTAGAAAAATTATTGTTCACATTGAAAGTCAGGGCCCATCTCTTCACATTGACCCCTTTGTGTCATTCTGTGGTTGTGAATCACTACCAGACAGTTAGACATTGTATAACACGCAGGGCCGTTTCAAGATATCTGGGGGCCCTAGGCAAGAAAGTAAAGTGAGGCCCCTAATACGCGAAGATGTGGTGGTCGAATCACCGAAGAAGAAAAATAAAATCCAGATGCGATTTCCTGTTTTCTGGTGCATTTAATGAGTCATGAATTACTCTGTATTATGCAACACAGAGTATCCACCAGAGTGTAGTAAAGGACACAGTGTCTTCAATTAGGCATTGTTGATGGGAATGACACAAATTGTCTCTATCAATTGGCGCTGACAGAAAGCGCCTAAAAAAGAAAAAAAAAAGGCATTTGGTGAGTAGGCTTACTTTTGTCCTTATTCTAGAAGTATATGATTAAAGTCCGGAGGATTTGATAGTAACTTTGCAGGAGAAGAACTTCACTTCCCATAATGCACCAAAATGTAACGTCAGACCTCATCGGCAAAACTACCTGAGCTCATGGTGCAAAGTGTTGTGATGTGTTCATGGGCAAGTGTGGAAAATATAGATAATTACAGAGTTTAAAATGTAGGATTGTGATTACATGGTTCACAGACATGGTTCACAGACACCGCCATTCATTTTTTTGATGTGGTATTTGAATATTCTGAAAATTTGACGATTTTGAAAAGTGTTGTAATTTCCTAATTATTCATGAATGCCTCATGTTATGTTTACGTGTGCCTCCTAGAACGTGAAGAAAAACTCAGTTCCGCAATGTGGGCACAGAGCTGATGTGAGGGACTTTAACAAATGTTGACTTGAAAATACAAACTTTTGCTGCAGTCCTACTCTAGTCCTCTTCTGTGCCTAAACCAGCTGACACACAAGGAACAGACGTATGGATGAGATGGACGAACGCAATGGAAAAGGGACATTTTTCTCCTAATGGAATGGACAGATCACCAACGGAAATTGCTAGCTAACCGAAAATGTCCACTGAACTGGATGGATTATTTGGCCAAACTGGATGGGATTCATAGGAGCAGATGATTTAGTTTGGAATAAAGTTGTGTGGGTGACCGCAGCAGGAGCAGACAACCGTCCAGAGTAAGTGAAAACACTTCAGTAGGCTTAGCTTTGGCTTTTCATGACTAAATACTGTTAATGCTGTCGTACTTCGGTCCTCCACATCCAAATTATTTAGCTCCAAAGAAGTTTTGGAACGCTGTACAACAGTAGAAAAGGGCGATGGAGAAGTTGTGTTTCTTCTCTCCTTAAATTCTTCCAACAGAACACAGTTGTGTTGTGTGTATATGATTAGTTCTTGAACTGAACCCTCCCCCTCTCATGCTAACATCTATCTGTGTGTTTGGTCACTGATGTGAGGGCTTTTGTTCACACACTTTCAAACATATCACACAGTTGTAGCCTATTTGGAGAAAACAATGCTTTACTTAATACTTACCGCTGTGTCGTTGGCGTTTTTCCTCTTCTTCTTTATTTTTTTTTGTCTTTTTGCAAACCCTGAGCGCTTCATCATTGGTGTTCTTTTAAAATGGCCCCGCCGTGCTCAGTGTGGACAGACCGTTTGTTCCTCCACTGACAGAGAGTGGGGGGTGTGATGGGGGGTGTGCGAGGGCAGATGTCACTTCTATATGACCCTCATAGTGTTTGTCATAGCATAGGGGGAATCCCTCTAGTTTAGGGGGCCCCAGTCATAAAACAGTACAGGAGAGGGTTAGCGCTGCCTCACTGTGGTGGTTTGTTTACAATGGATGGTTTTTAATAAGTTGTACAGATAAATGACCATGCGGCCATCGGGGGCCCTCTTCAGCGAGGGGGCCCTAGGCAGCTGCCTACCTTGCCTACGTCATCCCGACGGCTCTGATAACATGGCTTTGGGACTGGGTTCTGACTCAGTGTGTGGAAGTAAGTGCTGCTTGAGTCGGATGTCTAAACAGATATTGTTGGCCTAAGGTTGGTTTGTATGAACTCCAACATCCCTTTTTCTTATGTTGCCTCTGATGTCACCAATGTTATTACATCACATTAGATAGTAGATATATGTTGCTGAATGATTTTGTAACAGCAATATTTTTTCCACGAGAGATTTCAGAAACTTCACCCAAAACACACTGCTTCATGTGGTCAGCATCTGAGAACAAATGCTACTTTTCAGGAGTCGCAAAAATAACACTAATGACAATGTCATTTTTTAGGCTATTGAATGAGCTGAATCTGATTTTAATTTTTGCAGTTGGTAATAAACATGTTACATTTCAGCTGTGATATTCATTTCTTGCTGCCTGATACATATAAACACAGTCCTGATAAAAATTTTAGTCCAGCTGAAAAATGGCATGAATTTACATTTTGCATTGCTGGATCTTAAGAAGGTTCTACGTAGAGTTTCAAAATGCTGAAAGAAGAAATGGGAGTAAGACAAGAAAAAAACTGAGCAAGCAATTCATTGAAAACAACCACTAAACTGAAATAGGCTAAAGACCATGGCCGTTAAAAGCCCAAATCTGAGCAAAAATGTGGATTCTATGTCATTTTCTGCGTTGTATTCACACTGTCATGACCTCCTGACGGCAATAGGAGGCTGATTAATGACCAAAATTAAAACTTAAATATGAAAATTTAACAAATACCAAAAGAAATAGATGTCCTGTAGAATCAGAGGAAACTGTGAAACAATGTTTTGAATATAAGTCCGTCTGAAAAGGACTTTAAGCATCTCCATATTTAAGTAGTGAACAAACTGAGAAACACAAAGGCACGGCTTATTGTATTAACAACAGGAATCAATACATGTTAGATGGAAACAAAAGCAAAATTAACAGTGAATGCAGAAGGCTGACAAACTCACAGATGAGATAAAGATTACAAAACATTTCTAAGAGGTAGAGAAGGGCTAAATATTAGGAATTATTTGTTAAGTAAGAGAGATGAAACATAAGCCAACACATATTATATAATGCATGTGTCTGGGTTGTTTAATGATAATGAGTGAAGGTGTTCATTTAAGTGAATAACATGGTAAAGAAAGCTGAGGCTGAAACAGAACTCAAAATGATTATGAGAGTAGCTGTATACTTTTCCTGCACAATGATACAATGCACTAACAATACAATCCACTCATAACATAATGTAAGCACGACTCTTAAATGCTGGCTGCAAAAGGCAATTGTATTTAAGACTCAAATGCTGGATTCACGTTTTCATCCCAAGCGTGCTCGTCAGTGAGGATTGAATTCCCTGCAACGACCAAAATCAAAGGTTAGGAATACACTGCATGTGCATGAATGGCTTTATGTACAGTATGCATGAGTTGAAAGCAGTTTGGTTTTACCTCTTTTCCTACATCGTGTCATGACCAACATGGCTAGTCCTATCAAGACAAGTGGCACAACAGCAGAGGCTGCACCTACACCAGTGTAGAGCAGCATAGCCGTCCCCACTGGAAGACCCTCAGCTAGAAAAAAAAAGCAAGTTTGTTTAGTTTAATGTCTTATAATAACTGTCTGTTTACAATATAACAATTTAAAAAAAAAAAAGACATTCATCAATCCTTTAACCCTCAAACACATAACAGCTGCCAGTGACCAAAAACATCTACTGATCTGAAACGTATGAACCACTGAGCCTATCAAAACATGTAAATAGTTCAGGTGAAATGCAGTTTCTCAGCTTGTTATTGTTATCAGGTGTGACCTATTTGGATGTTCAGAGGCTCCATAGTGAACATAAAAATACCATCATCTTCTGCAATAATGATTTACCAATAAAATCCATGTAGTTTGACAAATGGCAGTTGTGTAGGCATTTCATTTTACATTCAGTTAACGATATATTTTTCGGAAAAAGTCGCATTTTCTCTAGTTTTCTCTGTTTTGATATAACAACCTGTGAATTTACTCAGAGATTTTATGAACATCTACATGATCGGTTCATTAATACTGAAAAATATCTGATTTTCACTGAATAATGTAAAATACAGATGAAAATATTATAACAAGTGGTGCCAGGCCCAACAAACCCTGACCCTCACTTAGGAAAGGTTAAATGTAGAGAAAAATTCATTTGGAAGTGGTCACAAAAATAGTTGTTGGTCTTGAGGGGTTTAGTAAACAACAACCATCACTATGCCATTATAACACACTCTGTAAAGTCTTTACTTCTGTACCTTTGCAGGTTGGAAGGCTGTTATTCCAAATGCCACTGGACGAGCAAAATAACACATCTGTGCCGTTCAAAGAGAACCCCTCTTCACAGGAAAACAGACACTGGGAACCAAAGCTGAAATTCCCCAGGGGATGGGAACAGTTCATGGAAAGGGGTAACGACAAGGCAGGGATGGCCTTACACTGTACCGCTGTATTATGAAGGAGAAAGAAAACAACAATGAGGATCAGCTGTTTGAATAGTTCAACAACACTAAAATGTGTAAGAAATGCTAAGCACTGACGCTGGCATGTGGGTAGGTTTTCACTCCAGTGACCGGTGGCATTGCATAACACCGATGACCTTCCTTTCAGCCAGAAACCTTCTTCACATTCAAAGTTACAGTGGGAGCCAAAGCTAGAGAGGGAGTATGGGTGGCTGCAGTTCATGTTTCCATAATGTGGGGGTTTGGCCAGTAGGGGGCATGGACGTGCTGTTATAAACATAAGGGTCAGTCACAAAAAAGAAATGACAAGATGAGTATATATCAACTTTCTTAAAATGTACATGTCACTAGAAATGACATTTGCACCATCTTATTTAACCAGGAGTAATATTCAATATATCTGATAATACCAAATGGTGTAACAGCAAAGGAACGAGTAATGTTTCACCACATTAAAGTTCACTTGATTTGTTCTTCATACTTTACTAAACCATAAGGAGACAAACATATTGGCATAATACCTTTCAGTCAATACTTATCAGGTCCATGTACCTAGATTTGAAAAGCTGAACTGAGCCTAAAGTCTCTTTGTTTCTCATGATTCAATTATGATAATATGGACACTCATGTAAACATTGGAGAAGGGTGTATAACTGCTGCTCATGAAGATTCATTACCCAGACAGTGGGCAGCTTCTCTGCTCCAGGTGGCCTGAGCGGTGCACTCTGTGTCAGCTGACGCATTTAGAAGAAAACCACTCTCACAGCTTGACACACACTTAGATCCAAAACTGAAAGCTCCATGTGGATCAGTGCAGTTTATGAAACCGTGAGGTGGGGAATTCAGAGCAGGACATTTTTTTGCTGGAAGGAAACAGAGGACAGGATCAGCAAAATAATAATAAAAAAAAAAAGGATTTGTGAATAAGTGAGTTCTAAGTCATTGAATTTTACAGAATGAGGCTGATTATGATCAACAAATTAGGATGCAGATATTTATTTTTTCATTTATTTTACCTATGCATTGTGGGACATCTGTGCTCCAGCTGCCTGAGGAGATGCATTCAGTGTTAGCCGTTCCATTCAGGAAGAAGCCTTTGTCACAGGTTGAGACACAAGTGGAACCAAAACTGAAAGATCCATGTGGGTCAGTGCAGTTTATGAAACCGTGCGGGGGGGAATTCAGAGCAGGACATTTTTGTGCTGGAAGGAAATAGAGGACAGGAACAGCACAAAAATAAATAAGTAAGTAAGTAAATAAATAAATAAATAAAAATTGATGATTTGTTAATAACTGAGCTCTAAGTCATTGAGTTTTACAAAATGAAGCTGATTATGATTAACAAATTACAATGCAGATATTTATTTATTCATTTATTTTACCTAAGCATTGTGGGACATCTGTGCTCCAACTTCCCAAAAAGGTGCATTCAGTGTTAGCCGTTCCATTCAGGAAGAAGCCTTTGTCACAGGTTGAGACACAAGTGGAACCAAAACTGAAAGATCCATGTGGGTCAGTGCAGTTTATGAAACCGTGTGGGGGGGAATTCAGAGCAGGACATTTTTTAGCTGGAAGAAAATAGAGGACAGGAACAGCACAAAAAAATAAAAAAATAAAAGTAAATAAAATAAATTAAATTGATGATTTGTGAATAACTGAGCTATAAGTCATTGAATTTTCCAAAATGAGGCTGATTATGATCCACAAGTAAGTATCAGTGTATTTATTTACTTATTTATTTATTTTACCTAAGCATTGTGGGACATCTGTGCTCCAACTGCCCAAGGAGGTGCACTCAGTGTTAGCCGTTCCATTCAGGAAGAAGCCTTTGTCACAGGTTGAGACACAAGTAGAACCAAACCTGAAAGATCCATGTGGGTCAGCGCAGACTAAAGACCCATGAGGTGGAGAATTCAGAGCAGGACATTTCTTGGCTGGAATGAAACACAGGAGAAGACGAAAGACGTTTATATCATCAGTTGGTACTGAATCACTGACATCTGAAATATTGGGTTTTGTGATATGAGAAGTTATAGTTGGCAAATTTGTTTTTTACCCAAACATTCTGGGACATCGGCGTTCCATATGCCCATAGAGGTGCACTCAGTGTTAGCCGTTCCATTCAGGAAGAAGCCTTTGTCACAGGCTGACACACACTCAGAACCAAAACTGAAAGATCCATGTGGGTCAGTGCAGACTAAAGACCCATGAGGTGGAAATTTCAGAGCAGGGCATTTCTTTGCTGGAAGGAAAGAGGAGAAAATCAGCAAAGCAGACAGAGGGTTTATGTGATTCTTTGTGAATAACTGGAGTCAAAGGCATCATTAGCCTACTGTAATAATCCTCAAGGTAACTTTGTCGAAATGAAGAGGAAAAGAGAGAGAGAGAGAGAGAGAGAGAGAGAGAGAGAGAGAGAGAGAGAGAGGTGAAGGCAGTGGTGTGTGTGTGTGTGTGTGTGTGTGTGGGGGGGGGGGGGGGGGGGGGGGCTGAATTGAGCTCAGTCTACTGTGATGGGGTCTTGGCCCATGTGTGATGTGTTCCCCCAGATGAACCACCAGGGCACCCCCTAAATCCTTAAATGTGAGGCTGATTATGATCCACAAGTAAGTATCAGTATATTTATTTACTCATTTATTTATTTTACCTAAGCATTGTGGGACATCTGTGCTCCAACTGCCCGAGGAGGTGCACTCAGTGTTAGCTGTTCCATTCAGGAAAAAGCCTTTGTCACAAGTTGACACACATTTTGTCTCAAAACTGAAAGATCCATGTGGGTCAGTGCAGACCAAAGACCCATGTGGTAGAAAGTTCAGAGCAGGACATTTCTTTGCTGAAACAAAACGGAGGAGGCAAAAAAGTTTACAGCATCAGTTGGTACTGAATCACTGAGATCTGAAATACTGGATTTTGAGAACTTCATTCATTCGTTCATTCATTCATTTTCTGAACCCGCTTTATCCTCACTAGGGTCATGTGGGTCGCTTGGAGCCTATCCCAGCTACTTATGGGTGAAGGCGGGGTACAGTCCAGTTCATCGCAGGGCTGACATATAGAGACGAAGTATCACTCTCACATTCACACCTATGGGCAATTTAGACTAACCGATTAACCTATCAGTGCATGTGTTTGGATGGTGGGAGGAAGGTGGAGTACCCGAAGAGAACCCATGCAGACACAGGGAGAACATGCAAACTCCACACAGAAAGGTCCCACCCCCATCGACTGGTGTTGGAATCAAACCCAGGACCTTCTTGCTGTGAGGCACAAGTGCTGTCCACTGCACCACTGTGGTTGGCAAATTTATTTTTTACTCAAGCATTCTGGGACATCAGTGTTCTATATGCCCATAGAGGTGCACTCAATGTTATCTGTTCCATTCAGGAAAAAGCCTTTGTCACAGGCTGACACACATTTAGAGCCAAAACTGAAGGGCCCATTTTGGGCAGAACAGGACACTTCACCATGAGAGGGAGCATTAATTGGATGACACTTCTTAGCTTAAAGAGAGGCAGGTAAAGACCCGTTACTTAAAGTGTAAAGCATTAACTGTACTAATGTTTCATGTAGCTCTCAGTCATTTGTAGACATACCGCGGCAGACAGGATGTGGGTGACTCCAGTGGCCGCTTGCAGAACATTTTGTGATGTTGTTGCCGATCAGTTCAAACCCCTCTTCACACTGCAGGGCACACATGGAGCCATAGCTGTGTTCACCTAGAAGGCCGTGACATTGCATGGAGGCATGGGGTGGGCTCTTAAGGCTGTTGCATTGTACCACTGTAAAACAAAAAACAGCCGTCACTCATTACAACTGTGTATAGTCTACTTGGGCTTTTCTTGTTTAGAAAACTATGGTTGTAAAGCTGTCAAATATCGTGCATGTGTACATATGGTGACTTACTTGTGCATGTCGGCAGAGGCTCGCTCCAATTTCCAGAAGCCAGACAGGTGAGGGTGTCGTTTCCAACCAGGCGGTAACCTTCCTGGCAAGTGAAGTCACACTGAGAGCCAAAGGAGAACGGCTTCACAGCATCCACACATGTCATGTTGCCGGTAATGGGAAAGAAAATAGGGGAGCACTGTTTCACTGTGGAGGGATACAGATATCAATCACACCCAGCCCTTTCAATAGAATCAATGTTCGTATGTTGCACGTCATATTTAAAAACTCTGCATTATGACTCAACCTTTATAAACATTGCATGAGTATGAAGTTGTGGAATGAATAATCACGCTGACAAAATTTACAGTTAAGGGAAACAGAACTGGCCTACCCACAGCAAATCACAATATTGTTTTGTCAATGCAGAAATAAATGAGTGTGAAGTAAAGTGATAACAGGTATGACCTGCATGTGATATCCTGGGCAGTCTAGCCAGGATGTGACAACCCAATGAGACCAATGAAAAAATGATGAAGAAATATTGGCAAGTATTGAAAAAATATAAATAATTTCACTATGAATACATATACAGGGTGGGGAAGCAAAATTTACAATATTTTGAGGCAGGGATTGAAAGACAGTGTATGACCAATTAGTTTATTGAAAGTCATGAGAATTTATTTGCCATAGGAAAATATACATAATAGAAAATGTTTTTATTCTATGTGTCCTCCTTCTTTCTCAATAACTGCCTTCACACGCTTCCTGAAACTTGTGCAAGTGTTCCTCAAATATTCGGGTGACAACTTCTCCCATTCTTCTTTAATAGTATCTTCCAGACTTTCTCGTAATAGTTTTGCTCATAGTCATTCTCTTCTTTACATTATAAACAGTCTTTATGGACACTCCAACTATTTTTGAAATCTCCTTTGGTGTGACGAGTGCATTCAGCAAATCACACACTCTTTGACGTTTGCTTTCCTGATTACTCATATGGGCAAAAGTTTCTGAAAAGGTATGGATAATAGTGTTAGGTATGATTATGACATCAATATATGTCAATAATATAATCAATAATATATCAATATATTTCAAAACAATTGACGTAGTGCCTGCTGAGAAAAAACAACTAAATGTTCATTGTAAATTTTGCTTCCCCACCCTGTATAATACACATAGTTCAATAATTTATCAGGCATTATTTGTAAAGAAGTATCACAGTTAATATGTAAAGTTGTAAGGGGGTTAAAATGTCTTTTAAACAGTTAATGAGATTTCAATTAATAATCAATAATTAATAGATTTAGTTGGATTTTGAATGATTTCTGTAATTGATAAAACTCTACAGAAAATTTAGCTAGATGCAGAAAAACTACTACTTTTACTACTACTACTACTACTACTACTACTACTACTACTACTACTACTACTAATAATAATAATAATAATAATAATAAAACAAAAACAAGGGTTCAAATTTTAGGACACTATGTAGTTGTAGATTAATTTTTACAGAATTAAAAGGAAGATGCCATTACAGCAGCATGTCGACACTGTAATTGTGATGCTTACATTGACTGTCAGTGTGCATTTTCATGTCAACTAAATACTGACTAAACCAGTGGCGGCTGCTCGTCTTTCAGAGAGGGGAAGCTCATTGTCGGCTTACATCAAAAAAAAATTTGTCAAGTTATTTAAACATAAATTCGGCCCTCTGTTCCTTTTTAAGTAAATGGTCAGTGACCTTATTGTACGAAGTAAACAAAACATTGAAATTCTGTTAAATTGAAACAAGGAAGTACAATGAGTGTGTTTTATTTACAGTGCAAGAAATGAACAAGCAATTTTGTAGTGGTTTCTCTCTCGATTTCACAAGCAGAATGCGCGACAGTATTAAACTGAACTCTGTCAAGTGAAGGAGAATATCTCAAAATAGCTGTCAATCAAATGGGATTCAGCCTTTCGACTGATCCTCCAATTAGCATGTGGAAGCCTGGTATCCAGCCCGGCCGAGCTTCGCCCACAGCTCCATTCACCCCCAGAGACGCCGAGCGTCCGGGGGCGGGACAGCATCGTGGCATTTATCCAATTACCGTCCAGTTTTGAGGCAATGAAAAAACTGTTCCACTCAGTCCCATTGACGTGCATGGATGCCGAGCGTCTACGGGCAAATGCACTGACCATAGATCGAATGAGAAAACAGTGCAACGGGAATGTATGAGAAGTGAACAACATCGAGTCTGTTGATTTGTGATAAAGCTGATTCTGAACGAACTCGTCTTTGGGATGAACGTGCTCTAACACATTTGTAGTCAATGAAATGTCAACACAACCGTACATATTTAACCATTTGATTTTTGTAATTTTAGGGGAAGCCGGGCTTCCCTTGCAGTCTATGAGAAATCGCCTCTGGCTTCCAGATAATGAAAACCCAAAATTCAGTATCTCAGAAAATATTGCATAAAATCAATTTAAAAAATGAATATTTTAAACAGAAATGTCAGGCTTCTGAGAAGTATGTTCATTTCTATGTACTCAATACTTGGTTGGGCCTCCTTTTGCATGAATTACTGCATCAATGTGTCATGGCATGGAGTCTTTGAGAAATTGCCTCTGGACTATGCCTAAGCATAATGACTTAGATTAATATATCATCATGTACAATTTAGTTTAAGATGTAGTATTTATATTTACATTTAACTTTTATTACTTTCACATAACTTGCATTGACATATAGTCCTTATAGAAATCTTAATGCATTGAATCTCAGTAAGAATCTTTCACCTTCACATGTGGGTAGACTAGCCGTCCACTGGCCGGTGTGGTCACATCGTATGAGGTCGTATCCGTGAAGCTCATAGCCTTCATTACAACCGACCTCACAGGTGGAGTTGTAGCTGTGAGGTGCAAAGGGGTGGCTGCAGTTCATTCGGCCTCCACGGAAGGTCTCATTCAGAACTGGACATTGTTTAGCTAAGAACAAACATACAGAATGTCTTAACTTTTTAAATGTTAGAGTAATTGTTTTTGACACCGGTGACATTTGGTGACCTGGACTGACTTTGGCAGATGGGTTTGGGCATGGTTACCAACCAAAAGTTACATTTGGAGTGGAAACAGCGGGAAGGGTTAGGGATGGAAAAAGTGGTGAGAACCTGAATCTGGATCAAACAAGAGTTTACAACCTGAGCTCTTTCATTCCCTCCTCCTCCTTCAAAAAGTCCATACAACCATTACTACAGGATGAGTGCACTTGCTCTTAGCCAGTTTGCTTATTAATACATGTTCCCATATATATACACTGCATCTGTTTCTTTTAGCACTGGTACCACATGTTAAACTGTATTATCTGTTTTTATATTCTTACTATTCTTTTTTAAACATATACTGTATATATACCACTTCTAATACTGTAAATAATACTCTCTTTTAGCACTATTATGGCTTGTTATGTGACTTTGTAACTTGTAACTCGTTTCTTTGTTTTGTTTTGTTTTTTTCTGTTTTATCTGCCTACTATGATGCCTCTTGGCCAGGTCGTCGATGTAAATGAGAACTTCTCAGTTAATCTACCTGGTAAAATAAAGTTTTAATCAATCGATCGATTAATCACTCAGTCAATCAATCAATCAATCAAACGATGACATTAAAAACATTGATCCTATCACACTTCAAGGGCCTGGTTTGTTTTAAGATTATGATCATGTTTGCTCACCCTCTTGACAGCGTGGTCCAATAAACCCAGGATGGCACTGGCAGGTGTAGTTCCCTACAGTCTCAACACAGTCAGCATGAACACTGCAGGAGTCTGGTATGCACGAGTCTACAGACAGAGACCACATTCTATAATACTGTATGTTCCCATCAGTCAGTTGATATTTTAATGCAATGAGAGCAGTAATAATATTTTACCCCTGTAACAGAGAGCTGCCTTCCTGTGATGGCACATCTCATTGTTCCACTTGGCCGTATCATTGTCCCTCTTTATGTAGATCTCCACACAGTCCTGACCTGTTATGTTATCCGGCTCCCCAGTGGCCCAGTTCTGTGCCTCTAAAGGCACCGTCTTATTGGCGTCTACCCAGGTCCAGACTTTCTCCACCTTTTTGATACCAATCCAGTAATATCTGCGGGTAAATGGCACCAGGTCATTGACGAATGCAGTTTCCTCCTCGTTGTGGATGACCACCAATCCTGTAAAGTGCTTTTTGCACCAGATGTGTCCATCTTCCCATTTCATCCTGGGGCTGTAGTGGTAGGTCCATGCCTGCACTCCCCCTCCTATGCCACCTAGGTCTGAGATCAAGGAGGATGGGATTGTTTTTTATGGCAATAAAGGCAGAAAAGCTTAAGGTAAACCATCTGGCACCACCTTTATTTTGCAGGCTTACCCTTGACAAATACAGTCAAAGCAACGATCAGCATCCCGTGATGCAGGTTTATTCTGATATGAGCTGATTCAAGAAACATCTAACAAAGACAGAGACTTAATGAGTACAAAAAGAAAAGCTTAATACCAAAGTGGAATGCGGAAATGTCCAGCGCCTGCATGGCTGTAGCTTACCATTTCATCTGTCTTCAATCACTCATTCTTGTTGCTTTTACTGTGCTTTGACGAAGATCGATGGGAAAATACTTTAAATTGTCCTTCAGGGAATGAGTCAATGACCAGTTTTGTAATATCACTTTTACTGTAACTTCCTTTCAGGAAGGGCACAGACTCTGGCACCCATAACACCCCAGTACAAACACACACATGCATCCTTGCATTATTCACTTATGAGGACATAACATTTATTTCCTAGAAATGTAAAGTACAATAATTCAACTTATGGGCCAAGTTGTGAGACCTCAAAGTGAGAGTGGGCTAAAAAATACCAAGATAACACACACACACAAAATAAAGATCCTCACTATTCAAATTAAATGTGAATTTTATTCAAGAAAATGTGATCATATATGAATATATCTCAATAATGAAACATAAGAGACCAGAAAATGCAGAAAATATATTTTGTCACCTAAGCAAATATAAACACATATAAGCACACAGAAGACTAACAGCAGATCAGACATGTAGTTTACTAGACATAATGTGTCTTGTATAGTTTAGGTACATTCTGATGACAGAGTACAACAACTGCATGATATTGTTGAAATACTTCAAGACATAGATGAGGTTACAGTCGTCCTTTATCCTTGAACTCCATTGGAAGGACTTGTCACATCCTGAAGGTGCCTATAAAGTACAAGCAAAATAAAATGAATAACAATCACTAATATTAATAAGTATCATTATTTTATGAATCAGAAAACAGGTATGCCATTTATTATAAACACTTTTGAAGACAAACATTTTAAAGCTGAACATAATAAAGGGTGCACATGGGTGGAGCAGGATTTGAACAAGGTCCGGTTTCAACACTGACCTTACTTGGGCAAGTTTCTTTCCTATGAGAAATGAGACAAACAGATCCCTGTTGAGTTGTGTTGCAATGAGATTGCATTGCATCTATATTTCTAAATAGTGAACTGGAAAACACTTACTCTTTCTGCGCTTCATCCAGCAAAAACACAGACAGCAGAGTGCTGATGTGGCTCCACACCCAGTCACAGCCCAGAGAGTATGTTTATAGCCTGGGAAAATAAAACACACATTAGAGTCACCCGATGTCACAGTCTGATGTGATTTATTTATTTACTGATAATGCAACACTACTGCAATAGCAACAGTACATTATTATATTATATTATATTATATTATATTATATTATATTATATTATATTATATTATATTATATTATAGCAGTACTAATATAAGTTTCAAGCAGGATTTGCCTTTCTTTTTCAGGTTAAAAGTAAAAATCTGAAAATAACAATTACTTGCACAAACAGGTCTCTGTCCACTCCAGACCCCATTAATCCCACAGGTAATATCTGCTGATCCTATCATCAGGAGGCCAAAGGAGCATTTAAACTGACATGTTGAGTTGAACCTCTGGTTTCCTCCAGGGCAGATGAGCTCCCCGTTATCAGGTTCAGACAAAGGGGGGCACTCCACAGCTGCACAGACACTCGGGTAAACGTTTGCCAGGGAAACATTCATGTAACACCACAGAACAGCTTCCTTTTATGAAAATACAGAAAAAGCTCTGGCTGATGTCAGACTTTTTGATCAGTATATTCAATGGGATGCTCAGTACTCTCTCAGGAAACACAGGAAACAGATGCCAGGCTTAATGTCAATGTTCAGCGAAAAAAAATATTTATCCAGAAGAAGGGCAAAGGGGAAATTCTGTAGTAGGAGATAATGAAAGGTCACTAGTAATTTGCTATTAATACTACCTGGCTTTGCATCATAGCCTGGTATTGCTGAATGGAGTAGTTTTCAGGTACAGTTTGCAGATTATGTGGGCCAGGATAAAAAAGGGAACCTCTGACTCTTTTGAAAGTTTTACTGATGACTTATGATGTAATCTAAAAAAATAAAAATAAAAAATCAGTATTAAAGTGGTGACTCCTTTCTTACCCGTTTCACATCTGTCTCCCACAAAACCAGGTTCACATATGCAGGTTATGTTTTCAATAGTCTCATGGCACCTTCCTCTTCCACATATTGTCGCGTTACACTGGGCTGTGAAGTAAAAGTGTGTTGTTTAAACTGCCATGAATTTTTAAAGTATTGTAAATTTTCAAAAAAAAAAAAAAAAAAGGAATGTGCTTTACATACCTTTATAACAAGCAGCGAATTTTGGATTAGCGCATTTCTCATCATTCCACTTGCCTCTGTTTTTCCCTTGGTTGGTGTAGATTTCCACACAAAACTCGTTGCTGTGGTCGTTGTTGGGCTCATTTTCTGCCCATGACTGGTTCCCAATCCACGTGCTGTTATTTCCAACCCACGTCCAAGTTTCATTCTTTTGTTTTTTTGTGATTCCGATCCAGAAATATGGACTCCTGTCTCTGTCAGGCAGCAGTTTGACCAGGTAGTTGTTCTCCTCCTGGCTTTGGATGACCACCATATCTGTGAAATTGGTCTTGCAAAACTGCCTGGCCTTGTCCCAGCTCATGCTCTTGTTAGAGTAGTGATACGTCCAGCCCAAGGTAATCTGAGCCAAGCAGCCACCTACTGCCAATTTACAATCAGAATTAACCATCACATGTGTGAAGTACACTGTAAATTCATGTATGGTATAATGTCAGTAGATCTATATTTGTAGTAAAGACAATACTTACTGAGGAGAGAAATAAGTGTCCACTTCATAACCTCTTCAAAGAGTAAACAGCAAAATACAATAAATAAAATAGAAAAATAGCTAAATAATTTTTATCCCAATACAACAACCAGAAGCAAAAGTATGTATGTCTATCATAAAGATAAAAAAAAAAACTATTTCAGAACATACAGACTCATGGAGATCTTGTAATTTGCTTAAATGATTGAAAGAAACTAAATCTTAATGTTTCTCACAATAATGATAAAGCATTACACTCCAGCAGTGGAGTTAGACTCCCGTAAAGTAGGTGTCTGCAGCAAGCTTTTATATTACTTTCAGACTATTCACTGCTACATTAACATAGAATACCTGGAAGTTTGTTGTACAGAATGAATGAATGTGATGAAAAATGCCCTGAATCACTGATTTAATGACTGCTTTCACTTGAACTGGATGTTGTAGAAATAATCAATTTTTCTGGGAAATGTATGGGAAAAAAAATTTAGAGATAAAAATGAGCACAAATATTACTTGGATCATTTTGCCCTTTAAATACCCTAAGGAAGGGTTTTCTTTCTGGCCCTAATGCTGTTATTCAGGAAGTTCCATTCAGGATCTTAACTGAGTCACTAAAGTACAATAATATTACAATAATACAATATTATTTTAAGGTTATTCAGCAACAGATTACAGACAAAGAGACGCCTTAGCAAGGTGTCTGATCTATTTCTGCTTTTTTTAAAATGCTGACGCGGGACACTGGATTTGTTGATCTGGAAAAGAGACTGATGTTGCAGTATTCCTTCCTTGTTTCTTTGCCTCTCACGGCTATTCAGCTATTTTGTTCTGACCCTTCCAATGGAGGTTATTGCCAGACAAAAAGAGGTCTGTATTGTATTTGGAAAAGGTTATTTCTGGATCTTTAAAAAAAAGAAAAAGAAAAAAAAGAAAAAAGACATATATATTCAGCAAGAATGGACACAAAAATATGCCTGCAATAATACAAAAAAATTGTGTCCTCACTTGGCCATGATTAATAAGCATCATTAAAAACAATGCTGATCCAACAGAATAGTAAACATGTCTCTGTGTCAAGTTTTTAGAGCGTGTTGGGGGTATCAAAATCTAAATTTATTCATATTTCAAAAATAAAAGGAAGTTTGAAACCCCTGAAAATCTTTTCCTTGCACTTTTGTCAGTTAAATACAGTAAATTAATAAATAAATACAGTATATGTTAGACTGTATTATACTGTTAGAATAGGGACCTGGTTTGATTAATTTACTCTTTCAACTTGCTTTAGCATCAATGTTTTAATATGTGCTCGCAGTCTATGTGTTTATTGCATAGTAAAAAATGCATAAAACTAATGATGAAATAAATCAAAACAATGTTCATGATATAGATTTGAAGTTTTATTATCAAGATAACACACATGGATAAGACAAAAAAAACAAAAAAAAACATACAATAAGCATCTATTAAATAAATATTACATAAATATCATTGTATAATGAACTTATTCACAGTTTGGCAATGACATGGCAAACCAAAATGTCATGTAACATTTACAATAACATCAGTAACCACATCTCCAGCATGCTGCATGAAGCTGTTGAACAATATGTTCAAGAACAAACTCCCCTTAGGAGGAAATACACAGGTGAGTAATCACAGTACAGAACATCACAAATCTTGTGAAATTCAATTGAATATGTAACAACAAATCAAACACAACCTTCTGTTACAAAAAACGGATAGCATATAGTCTGTTTTTACAATGTGTCAAATTAATGTACTTTTTAAAATATTATTCAAATTACACTGAACTATGAAGCAAAAATACAATTACATGGAAAAATGTAAAATACACTGTGTACAAAGCTGTCTCTGCTGGGTTCTATAAGAGGTTCTCAGTGCTGTTCTTGTAGACCTGGGGAGGGGCCTCTATGTCAGAGTTGCTAGAAGAAAAGGGAATAAAAAGATAATGAGCTTCGTAATTCATGACATTATTTTTGATTTTTAAAAATAAGTGTGCATGTGTTTGATTTGACAGAGGTGAGCTGCATCTCACCTGTTTAACTCGAACTTGGATACTTTCTGCCTCAGTCGTTTCAGGAGCCACATGGCCAAAGACAGACCAGATAATGACACAGCACCCCCTACTGTCACTCCAGATGCAATGGCTGTAATCTCAGATGGTGGTTCTGCTTCTGTGAAAACAACAAATGCTGAAGGTCAAGATCGTATTTGACTTTTGCATGACATTTTATTTATTTGATTTACTTTAATATTTGTTCCCTTTCTTGTCATTTGGTTTACCTTTGCAGGTGGGTTTCTCTGCAGTCCAGTTGCCGTGATGATCACAAGTCAGCCGCTCAAGTCCCTCTAATGAGTAGCCTTGGTCACATGTGAAGGAGCACTGAGAGTTGTACACTGACTCACTGGCTGAACAGTTGATATGACCATTTTCAGGAGCCTCAAGCAAAGGGCATCTTACTGCTGCAAGAAGAAAGAGCCACTGTTAACTATCACATATCAGTGAAGAAGATACACTTACATTCTTGGTACACCACTGTCTGATAAAATAAAATCAAATAATGCAGGTGACATGAGTCCACCTGTTTACCTGTGCATGTTGGTGATGTGGAGGTCCACTGGCCGGGATGGGCACACTCCATACTGAGGTCTCCTTGTAGCTCATGGCCTTCATCGCAGCTGAAAGTGCAGACTGTACCAAGAGGATACTGGGTGTCAGCAGAAGGTGGCGAAGAGGGGGAGGGTGTGCAGCTGACCACGCCTCTTGGTGAAATCTCAGGTGCAGGGCAACTGATTGCTAAACAAAAAAAAAGTATGAAACGTTAAGACATACCTCAAAAGAAAAATACTTTGTTGCTGTGTTTTGCTGTCAGTAACAATTTATGTCACAAAATGCATCCATACCTTTACAGGTAGGTGCAACTTCATTCCACTCTCCATTTCCAGAACACTGAATGGTTTGCTCTCCTTGTAGTTCAAAGCCGGCCTCACAGCTAAAGCTGCAGGTGGATTCAGGACGCAGATCAGATTCAAGACCGCTGCACTGAATGATCAGGTGATCTCCTTTTTCTGGAATCTGGCAGGTGATGGCTAATGAGAAAAAAATATATAAATATAAGAGGACTTTCTTAAAACCACAAAACAAGAATTCTCGACTTAGATAAAAACAATCTAATCTGTTGTCAGTAACAATGTATGTCACAAAATATGTCCATACCTTTGCAGGTAGGTGCAACTTCATTCCACTCTCCATTTCCAGAACACTGAATAGTTTGCTCTCCTTGTAGTTCAAAGCCGGCCTCACAGCTAAAGCTGCAGGTGGATTCAGGACGCAGATCAGATTCAAGACCGCTGCACTGAACGATCAGATGATCTTCTTTTTCTGGAGTCTGGCAGGTGATGGCTAATGACAAAAAATATATAGATATAAGAGGACTTTCTTTAAGCCACAAAACAAGAATTCTCGACTTAGATAAAAAATCTAAGTGTGTGTTCTTACCTTCACAGTGGGGCATACTCTCACTCCACTCAGCTGATGACATGCATGTGACTGTTTCTGATCCCACCAGCTTATATCCAGGAGCACAGCTGAAGGTGCAGGTATTTTCATAGGTAAACTTTGTGTTGGCATCATCTCCACAGTTGATGAAACCATTCTCCAGCTCTGTGAGAGACGAACACTGGACAGCTGAAAAACAATCAGAGGAAGGCCAGGTGAGGTCAACAGGACAGCCTCAGAAAACTGAAATCTCATGGTAGCTTATAAAACATGGAAACTTACGATTACAAGAAGGCTGCGAGGCATTCCAGTTTCCTGTTGCTTCACATTGCAAAACATCAGAGCTGGAACCGGAACGCACATAGCCTTCATCACAAGTAAATACACAAGTGGACTGGAAACTGGAAAGGCCCAGGGGATCAGAGCATGTCATGGAACCCCTGTCCGGATGTGACAGCCCCGGGCACTGAACCACTGTGGGTCAGACAATCATAAAAAACATGTTACAGCAGCATCCTTGGACAGAGTAAAAAAAAAAAAAAAAAAAAGACCATCTCTTTATTTGTGTTCTTCTGTTTTGACATGTCATATTAATACAACTCACATTCACAGGTTGGAGGCTGATCTGACCAGGCTTCAGAAGCAGTGCATCTCAACGGCCTCGTCATACTCAGGTTGTATCCTTCCTCACAGGAGTACTGGCACAGGGAATCGTAAAAGAAGTCTCCATACCTATGAGTGCAGTTTACACTCCCTTTATCGGGGACTGTCACCTCATCTTTGTTGCACTTAACAACTGCCAACAAAAAAAAAAACAAAACACAAAATTAGATTCTAATAAATATGAATGAAATATAAAGAAATTAATTTACTATTACATAATTGTACTACTTACTTTGATCACACTTTTCTCCGTAAAATCCTTCATAGCACTCACACCTATGGCTGTTGATGGTCTCTACACAGTCTCCGTAGAGGCATGAATCATTCTTGCAGGCGGCTGGAAAAAAAACAAGATTACAAAAAAGTTATAGTGTGTGTTAAAACATAATTTCATTGCACTTTGATTAAAAAGACATCAATATGTTACGAGTAATATATGTAAATTTGCAAGATAAGATAAGATAGGTCTCTCAGAGTATAAGTGTAAAAAATTAAAAGATACAATCAGAATAAAAGTCATGAGATAAAAGCAGTATAAAAGCAGTGTAAGATAACAATTAAAAGACAATAGCACAGTGACTTGTAATAAACATCTACAAAATAAATACAGTTGTGTTAAAAATGTATGAATAAAGCCTTGTATCATCATCCTTGACTTTTGCTCACCTGAATAGCACAGCGCAGTCTTTGGTTTCCCGCATCTCTCATCGTTCCACTTGCCCGTCTGCTCACGCCTCTTGATGTACATCTCCACACAGTCCTCATTATTCCCTGTTGTCTGTGTAGTTTTGCCGTTGTTTGGCTCATCCTTTGCCCAGTTGCTGGCTTCATCTGTCAGGGGCTTGTTGGTGCCGACCCAGGTCCAGACATCATTGATCTTCCGAATGCCAATCCAGTAGTAAGTGGGTTTCTTGGGCAGCCAGTCGTTGAGATATGCAATCTCCTCCTGGTTCTGGATGGCCACCATGTCTGTGTAATGGGTCTTGCACCAGTCTCTAGCTTGTTCCCAATTCATGGTTTTGTTAGAGTAGTAATAAGACCAGCAGTCCACGCTAGTCCACATGCACACCACTGAGGATGGAGAAAGAAACATGTTAGATTTAGAATTAAATAAATCTATGCAAAAATGAATATGACAAGCAGAAAGTGTGAAAATTAAAAACTATTTTTGGAGTTAAATATACATACTTGTGCAAAGAAAGGTTAAACTGATCCATGAGGCAGACATTTTAGATGCATGGGTTTGAAGTAATCCAAAGCAGAACTGCAGGAAGAAGAACAAATTCTTAGAAATTATACATTCAATGAATAAATACATTTACTCTAAACAGCTTGTATTTCAGCTAATATCTCCACACTTACCATCTTGGCTGTATGTCTAAATGATCTATAGCAGATTTGTAGTCCTCTGTCAGTCTTAGCACATCTAAGTATTAGATGATTCTGATTTCATGTGTGGTGTTGTGTGCTTTTATAGTTGCACTTCAGTGGTCTGGTCCTGTTTTCCAGGAACTGCCATCATCATTGAGTGGAAAGCCCCACACCCCTTCCAACTACTGCTCCATCCCACCAGGGGCTTTGGAAACCTTCCATCTTTTATGTGAAACAAGAAAAAAAAAGGACTTGTTTGATGCCAATTTACTTGTTGATATAAATATGTCATTTTTTGTGCTATTAATACTGGCATTCTGGAAAGTAAATAAATGACAAAGGGTAGAGTTTGTAAGGTATACAAATATCTCAAACACTTTACACAGTGTATTCTGTGGCTTTTAAGATGTGTTAGGTGCTGTGTGGGTACATAAGTAAAGCAAAAAAAAGATTTTTCAATAAAACAATATAATTTCACATAGCTTTTTGCCATATTTTGAGCTTTTGAGCTTTTGAGCCACATAGCCCCAATTATTACCAAGCTAAGATAAAAACAATAAACAAAAAGCTAAAAAGACAACTCAGTGAATAAATTATTCGATGAAGAAAAAGTTACTTTTCATATAAATTTGGTTGAGGTGAAAATTGCTTGGGTTCCACACCTAAGCATTATAGTGATCTGGAAAACCCTGCTTCACGTACCTGTGATTTTTATGTAAGTGAGTAATTATTTTACAGATTTCACTGTTAATCTAATATTATGAATATTGTAATGGATTTCTTTACCTAAAACTATATGGCATATAGGAAATAGTAGACAAAATAATTATATTGTATTAGAAGATGGCTTTAAAATAATGTAATTAAATGTAACTGTATCTAATGTGATTGCAGTGATAATTAAATCATAATTAATGGTAAATGTCATAATAGTGAAATAAAAGTTGACTGGATGATGCAGGAGATGGAGGTGTCTCTCTGAATACCACTTAGCTACTCACTAACAGAAACAGTCAAATTATGTTGGTTTAAAATTATTTTATTGATTTAAAAATGATCTCCAGAGCTTAGTAGTGGCCTTCTATTCAGAAATAACAAGAAGGAAGGCTTGATATCACACAGCAAACATGCAAATGCATTTACGTATAAAATTCACTGGAAGGAAAACTGCTGATTTGGAAACTGTGAAAAGCTGAAAAATGATAAGATAAGTGGGTAAAAGCTTTCAGACAGCCAAAGCTATTCCTACTGTTTCCTCTTTTTTTGACTGGGACCCTGTAGATAAGCTAATATCCACCAAAATGAAAGTGTGATCTTTGGTACTAATGGGACATTGTTGTGTTTGTAAACCAATTTTGACAAGTCTCTGATTAAGCTTTGTTCATTTCTGTTATGACACTACTTTAACTTAGCTCAAAGCCAGATGACAGAAAATGTGCAGATTGTCGTCAGTAAGTTGAAAAAAACAAAAACAAATGATGTGTCCTGCCAAAGGATGCAATCACTAAAAGAGAGAAAAAATAATAGTGCAAACAGACACTTTACTAGTATTTTCTTATGAGTGTCCAGAGACGGGAAGTGTGTTGTAGGAGCAGAGGCGCCGGTTGAATGCCTGTGTTTCTCGAAGTGACAGTTCACATCCTTCCTTTCTGACACAAGGCTTCTGCACAGTAGCCATTGTTGCCTGACACCTCTTAACCTCCACCTCTTCCTCTAAAAACAAATTAATCAACTCTCTAATTTACTCATGTACAACATTACCCCTGGGGTATATTGATTTTGGATTGGTTGTTGACTTTTATTTGTTGGGTTGTGTTCTAATCACAGAGAGTCAGTTGGCCGTTTCAGGTTTCTATCAGTGTCACTAATACATATAAATGTCATGATCCATAGCCATGTTGAATATGAATGGGTATGAAATGATAAATAACATGTGCATTCCTGAATTTTGACCCTACATGTTCTTTCAGGATGCAAACTAAAACAAACTGAAAACATTAGATTATACAGTATTATTTCAATTCAAAGAATGTGTAAGGTGATCCGTAAATCAGAGAAAGTTAAAGATATTCTTGACTTCACTGCCAGGTGACACTGTCTGAAGTTTACATAACCCTCTCTTTGTGGCTCACAATCAAAAGCTGCACAGTGGATTTCTGGTTAAAAAGTGATCACAGGTTTAAGCATCTGCTGCTGAATCATCTATTCTACTGAAGTGCTCTTGAACCCAAACACTTCACCTGCTCCAGCCCCACAGTCCTCTCTGATGGATGCCAAAGGAAAATTTTCTCTAGTTACAGGAAAAGAGACAGTTAGACAACAGAAAAAAAGGTTCTCATGGTTCACTGGTGGTAGCCATACGACTGTAATGTTACACAGAGGAATATCCAAATAAAAACTAGCCATAATAAAATACCTTAGTAAAATCATACAGGTACATCTCAAAAAATGTCAAAAATTGTCAGCTTACATCAAAAAAATTGCCAAGTTATTTAAACATAAATTTGGACCTCCGTTCCTTGTGATTTGTGTGTTTGTGTATTTACAGTGCACGAAATGATCAAGTAATTTCGCAGTGATTTCTCTCTCGATTTCACAAGTATGAACCTAGATCAGTTAAAACACAAGCTAAACATTAGAAGCTAAACTGTGATGGAAATACAGTAAATGGAGGAAGGTAAAATGATGAATAGTTAAAACATGCTGGAAACTGAAAGTGCCTGGAAAAGAATGGCAAATCAGTAGGATAATATTCTGAGTAACTCTGCTAAGACGGATGACTACATTGGTGCTGGTAGCTGCTTTAACTGTGATGTCTCCACAGACCTGACAACACCAAATAATAATATGTACATACGCAAAAAGTGCAGAGTATCACAGTAAGTTTATCAGTAGTCTGCTGTTATCTGTTAGCTTTTGCAGCACGACTTGAGCTGATAACAATTAATAAATATTATTCTTATTCGGAGTGAATTTGCCATCCTGCATAAAAGCTGTATGCCGATGGATGGGTCATAATGGCAGTACTTGAGAATAGATATATATGCATACAAGAAGCTTAGTTAGATTATTGTAGCTACACTGTACTGGTCAACACTGAATTTGCCACAGAAGAAAAACCCTACATAATACCAAGTGTTGTAGTTTTATAAATTGTAAGTGATTAGCATTCAGATGGTTTTCAATACCTGGTGCAGTCCAACGTGATGCAAAGCTGAAAGCTGGAATCTTCACTGGACCCCAGGCTGGAGAACTCATTAGTGATCCTGTATTCACCTTAAAGCTCAGCTCTCCACAATAAACAGATTGAGATTGATTGGGACAAGTGGTGCAACATCTTCTGGGCAACTTAAGAGTTCAAATGATGATTATCTAATTGAGGACGTTAAAAGTATATGTACAGAATGTCACTCAAAGTGCATTTCTCTCCACTCACATCTTAATTTTTTTCCCACTCAGTGTGGGTAACTGGCATAGTGAACCACTTCATCCAGATACTTCTGAAATGGAAAGGTACTAAAGCAGCTTCATCCCAAACATAATGGGGATTATTGTTGGATCCTACAGTAGGAAACTGTCACAACCGCAAGGACAAGTGACAGTGTCTAAAACAGTGGAAAAATTTGGAGTCAAGATGATGGACTTGTCTGTATCTGTGAGGAAATCTGACACATATTATCATATTATTTGAGATTGTGACTGGATGGGAACTTTACTCTCTCTCTCTACATATAAAGTATGTATATATATATGTATGTATATATATATATATATGTATGTATATATGTATATACATATATGTATGTATATATATATATATATATATATATATATATATATATATATATATATATATATATATATATATATATATACACATATATATGATCAAATAAAAGCTGAGGTGACGGGAGAAATTCTAATTTCACATTTGGAGCCACCATTGCTTGATTCAGTCAACATTTTCCCTCCAGTGGCAGATGAAACGTTTTTTTTTTTTTTTTATGTTGTCCAGTGTAAGTGCCATTGGCAGCATTAGCCTTTCCTTCCCTTTGCAATAAATGTGATAATATGTGCCAACCAGAGGCCTTGTATTACTCTTTTCGCCATGTGGGGTCACCCGCGTGTCCGACGGCACTAGAGGGACTGTCCCTTTAAGGAGACACTTCCTGCTCCATATATGGTGTGTGTCCGCACCATGTTGTATGTGTTCAGCAGAAGCCTGAACAGGCTGAGGGTCTGCGGTGCAAGGGCTGAAGCTACGGTCGCAATGGCAGACGCTCTGGCCAAAATCCCCGAAGTAGAGATTGATCCAGAGGGAACCTTTAAGTACATACTGGTCAGAGTGACAGTGAAAGATGGCGGTGTGCACAAAGACATAGTCCGAGGCACAAAAAGTGCAGAGTATCACAGTAAGTTTATCAGTCTGCTGTTATCTGTTGCTGGGCGGTAGTTCATGTGCAGGCACAGGGTCCACAAATGACCTGTACGGTCCTGATTCAGCAGCTTGGACTGATCTGACCCTAAGAAGGCTTGTACTTCACCCTGCAGTTATGTGCAGTGTGCAGAAATGCACTACAGTACTGACCAGAGCAGGGGAGGCCAGCATTTATAAATAGATAGACTTAATAGAAAATAGTGCAGTCAGCATTAGTAGATTCAGAACCTAAAGCCACCATTTACTAATTAGCAGTATTTAACTCACCTGAACAGCAGAATTTATGAAATGATGTATTTACAGATCACATCTTTGAGAAGGTCAACCCAGCCATGGAGGCCTTGGGGATGGAGTGTAAGTGTCTTGGAGGAGGGAAGATAGAGCACAACAGTGCAGAGAAAAAACTCAGGGTGTTTGGAGAATCCACTGTAAGTCAGTTTATCAAATGCTTTGTTCTGTGTTGAACATGTATACACATGCATCATATATCCTGACACCTGTGTTTTCCTTTTCCACTTTTAGGCCTTTGGCAAAGCAGACCATTCTGTGTCTGCAGACAAGTTGAAGAGTGCCTTCGGTGACTATGAGATCACCTGGTCTGATGACAAAAAGTAGACAGTGAACCAGCATGTGTAATGTCCACCTATACAAAATGTGTACTTCAACTGATCTGATCCATCTGTACAACCTGTGATCATTTCAAATACACCATTCTGCGTTTGGCAACTTATGTTTGAATCTATGAAAATGCAAAAAGTAGCTTCTAGAACTCTTAGTAGTTCAAAAGAGATTCAGAAGGAGCGGGGAGATTCCCCGCACATTAGAACTCATTTTTACTTTTACTTGGCATTGGAGTCACTTCACTGGAATTAGGCGCCTTCTGCCAAGCGTAAAGTCCATACAGGAAGGGTTGAGTCAGTTTGAATCAGTAGTATATCCTGTGAGGAAAGTTTAGAGTGAAAATATTCATAAACAGATAAGAGGGTGCTTTCACTTATCATCACGACAGACTCTCATTTGTGTGTAATGCTAGAATGATCTCAGACTCACACTAAATCACTAAATTACACATTAACCCTGCTATTATTATTATGAAAAATATATCACATCTAAATCTGACACCAAAATCGCTAAAATAAATTTACAGGGGGATGAAAGGGTTCAAGGATTTCTATATATAAACAATTATACATATTTTTGAAAAGACAATTTTTTTCCTCTTTTTTCCATCTCTACATGCACCATTCAAGATTTTCCTCCTGTTTGATAAAAGATTTTTAGCATCATTGAAAGTAACACTGAGAGAGGTTTATCTGGGGTGATTTTATGCACTTATTTGTCTTTTTTGCACCAGTTTATGGTGGAAATGTTTAAAGGAAAATCCAAAATTCAGGAAAGTGACAGTTGAAAATGTAATGGAATAAATTACACCAAGCTTCTCTTCAGGTTTTGTGTATGTTGCTGTCTATTATTCATGTTAAAGTGGTTTTTGTGAGGTCCTCTGCCTCTTTCATGTTTTTATTGCAAAGACAAGTGTACACATTGTAAATATTGAGAAGGACAAAAATGAAACCTAAAGCAATTCTTGAACCAGTCAGTTTTGTCCAAAGGACAAGGACCTCAGCTCCAAAATGAAGTGAATGTGGTATCCTAAGTATCTTAGAGTTAAATTACCACTGACATCTACTGGGGTTAGCTCTTTAAAACCATGGCTCCCATAGACTTACACTGAAATTCTTCCTAAAGATACTGTCAGTAATTGTTTTCCACAATTTATTCCAGTTTCATCTGTTTTGTTTGGACCCTCTAATAAGTGATCTGGTGTTCCATCTTTAAAGGACATGTTCTGGTATCCTGTCTGTTTTGCCCTCTTTGGATTTATTAAAAAAAAAATAGGTTTGTCTGGTTAGAAAATCCTTTTGGACCATGTTCAGTGATGCATGACTCAAGCATCTTCAAAATGCATCCCTTATAGTGTGATAATGTCCATAATACTAAGTCTGGAACTCTTTGGTATTAATAGTGATATGATTTACTCAGCTGGAAAGGAGTTCCATTAAAGCAACAAATACTTAATGATCGTAATAACAAACATTTGTAAATAAGACATGTTTATGTGATCAGTCGGGATGTTCCATTCACTTCTGCATGTGATGTATAATTTTTAAACCGTCTTAGTTTGCCTTAAAATGGAACATCTTGCCCTCCTCGTAAATTCTAAAGCTTGATGGGTGCTTCTGTGAAACTGGTCCCTAAAAACAGAACATGGGGGCTAAAAATTCAAACCAGATTTAGACTAATGTTATGAAGCAAGTTTGGAAGCACTCTGGGTCTATTTTAAAAAGAAATACTGAGGTAAAAGTGAAACTATTTTTCAGATAAAACACATTTTTATAATATTTTACATTGTATTTACTACAAAAATCTGCATGTAACACGGTCAAAAGGACATGAAAATTACGTGCTACTATTTTTTAAAATATCTCTTTATTCTCTCACAGGTACATTTTGGGAATCAAACTAATTATGCAAGGCAGAGTGTTTCACAAAAATGACTGCTGTTGCAAAATCATTCGCGATTTATATGCATGTAACTGGGAAGGTTCTGCATGTAACCCAAGTGGACATGACGGGTTACATCCAAAACCTTGAATGAGACTGCCATTTCATGAAAAACCCTCATGACTGGGTTAGAAAAACCACTAGGATCATCAAAGTTAAGACAGTGTCTTTATTCATAGTGCTATATAAGACCATTTACAGCCATGTGGTCCAGACAAAATGCATTGACACCTAGGTAGCTTTTCATGTCCCAATTTTGGTCCTATTTTTGGCCCCAATATTTTATTCATTAATTTCAGCATGACTCAGAGCAAGAGTATAATTTTTTTGCATTTATCTGAGGTCATCATTAGGTCCATCCTGGGGGGAAATATGTGTAAATTTCTCTTTTATCGCTGGGTCTAAAAAGCTGGTAAAGTGCCAGCTCCCAAAATGTACCCAGTTTCATAGAGGCACCCTGATATATTTGATGTATAAATATGATGTGTTTAACGTATTTCAAGCAATAGAATCTACAAGGTGGGCCAGAATGTTATTTTTGATTTTAAAAGTCAAATCTAATGATTTTGCTGTATTTTCCAACATGATATTCAAATGAGTTCAGGTCAAAGGTCATGTTTGGTCATTATATGGAGCTGGATACGTATTAAAGGCACTATTTTAATATTATATGCATGAATGATATATAAGTTGATAAAATTGCATAAGAGCTTTGAATATTGCTGGTGCAAGGTGATGCCAAATGGGGGTGAGTTCAGCTGCTGCTGTAGCAGCATCTGGAGGTTTAGATGGTTGTAGAATATCAATATATGGCAGCATAAGATGGGTCCTTCTTGGAATCACAAATTCTACTATTTCTGAATAAGTCTATGAAAGTGGGCCAGGTAGGTACAGAAAAGAGACAACCCTTTTTAATGTCTGCTGTTGGGTATTGATTGACAGGCCTGCATAACAGCATGCTCACCTGCCTTCAGAGTTCCCATTTATTTAATAATACACATTTTACATAATGGACAGCTCCAATGTGGTTGAGGTTAACAGCATTAACGGGACTTGGAAAATTATTTTGTTTTTCAATACTAGATGAAGTTTACAGTTTTAACGAATCAGTAAGATTGCCATGACACCCCAGCCTCCTGCAGGTCTGCCTCTTCTGCCCAAATATGGTCACTTCAGGCTCAAAACAGCAAGCATGATGATAGTAAATCACATACAACTGGCTTAAAAATGGCTGTTCAGAAACCAAAGGGTGCCACCACAGTTCCTCTACCCACAAAATTATATACAGTGTGTGGTTTTGGTGGTTTATTCTAAAATAAAAGTCAGAGTTTGTAATATATTATAATATATGAAGTGCTTTATACTAGTGTACAGATATCTGGACTCTCCAGATTACATAACAGTTTAGACTCTATCGGTGCCCCATGCAGAACAATGACAAAGACGCCTCACAACAGTGATTACCTCTGATTTATTCAGTATTTTTCAACACCTTTCACTATGACTTTCTCTGACAATACTGCCTTTACAAGAAACATGTTAAATTCCAGAAGCGTCATTCATTATCCTTTTTGTTTCCCCTGTGACTCACCGTGTGCCTGCTGAAAACATTAGGAGGAAAAGTGGCGTGTAACTGGACTCAGTGAACAGAATTAGCTCCCTCTGCCTCTGCCAAAGCAACCTCCCTTTCCCTCAAACCCAGTCTACCTTAACATAGCCCTTAAATTACCCTGTGACCTCAAAGAAAAAAGTATCTTCCCTCTTGTTTCCGCCCGCATCTGGGGCCAGTTTCCTGTAAACTGATAACCTTTCTATTATCTGCAGAAAGGGAGGTCAACACAGGAGGGAGAAATGAAACTCCCTTCTTGTAAAAGTCTTCTTGCAAGAGTTGGGGTATAATAAAGTATATATATAACGACACGCTAAGTGACTAAACTGCTACCTGTGAGTTACCATTTAAAGGTTACTCATCTTGAATTTCTTGTTATAATTTTATCATGGCTCTTTACCATGACCAGAATATCATTTTCTTTATATATCTTATAGTGCACCTGCATTTACATTTTGATATCCTTTTGTAGAAAATGTTTTTCTTTGGATAAAAGGAACATATTTTTATTGTCATGCAGTAGCTAAGCTATTCGACTCTTGAGAATGTTGCTAAAATTCTCAAATTTGGCTGTTTTCAGCTCTTAAAGGATGTTACTGTTAAATAGATTCAGATTCAGATCACTTTATTTATCCCCAAGGGGCAACAGATCCTGTATTCCAACTGCATGTACACTACAAGTAGATTTGTAGTACATCTAAAGAGAGATAACCATCAATGTGGAGCCCTATTTTGCACACAATAAAAGAAGTTAGGCCCTTCCTGGAGCAGCGGCCGCTAACACCTCAGGCCTTCTGGGAAACAAAGGTGCAATAGTTTACTTCAGTATTTCAGATCTTATCAGCCAAACAATAGCCTTCCAGACACAGATTTTATGGAGTTATTCAGGTCACTTAAAAGAGAAATTCCAGACTCTTAAAGGATTGGGATCATTCTTTTGTTGTATATAAATGTATATGTATTTAAGTGTGCATGAAAATGACTTAATTTATCAAAGCTTTTCTATTTGATTCCATAGTTATTTGAAGACTCTTAAATAACTAGACACATAACTGTATAAGGCCTTTAGCCTAAAAAAACAAAAAAAAACAAAAAAATATATAAAATGACTAACTGTAAAGGAATTTGCTTTATTCCCTGCATTTTCTCACTATTTTCCCATTATGCCTCCTCAGCTTATCACTGTGACAGAGTTTGTCATCATAGATAAACACTGTTTTTTAAAAAGAAAAGAAAATGTTTGTTCATTTAATTGGGAACCATCTTGAGCTCCGTACGAGCTGTGTAAAGTGTGTGAAGGACTTGTTTCTGCAGGTAGCCATATAGGATCAATATAATGCTATGAGATTTATGAGATAAATATGACTATTGGATGCATTTACTGTTAAATCATCATTTGTTGTTTAAATATAAGGCTTAGTGATTTAAGTTAAATTTGAGTTTTCTTAAAAGTACCTGAAAAATTTAAATAATTAATTTAAATGCACCAGGCTGTAATTATGTTCCTTTTGACTGAAACACCTGCCACATAAATTTTAGGCCATTTCCACTATATTTAATGGTGTCGCAGTTGGATGCTATTTTGGTTATGCGTATACATGTGTAGGCAATGGATGTTGTTTGTTCCTTTATTACTACTAGCCCAATATCACAACAAGGTTGCCTCACAGGGCTTTACAGAATTTGTTAAATATGAAAATAAGCAACAGTCAAATAATTAGTTAGGTAAACAGTCGGTGAAGCAAATGGATTAATGTCCTGGGCATCCCCTGTCCTTAGACTCTCCTTCTCGGCGAGGAAATTCTCTAAAAAACCTAGTGGGAAAAGGAGAAACCTCGGGGAGAACCACAATAAATGAGAGATCCACTCCCATGACAGACAGGCTGTAGATGAGAGCAGGACTACAGCCACAACTGCAGGTCTTGTTGGGTGTTCCTGGTCTGCAGTGGTTAGTACCAACCAAATTGGACAAAAGAAGGACATCCCAATCTCAGGACCATTGAACATCTGTGGGAGGTGTTGGACAAATGAATCCAATCCCTGGAGATTCTACTGCTGAACTTCCAGGACTTCAGGGATCTGCTGCTAACGTCTTGGTCCAGACACCGTAGCACACCTTCAGACGTTTGGCGGAGTCTAGGTTTTGGGCCAGAGCTATTTTTGTGGAAAAACAGGGAACTACACAATATTAGACAGGTGGTAGTAATGTTCTACTCCCATTGATGCTGGACTGGTTGAGATCCAATTGTTGTTCTTCAGACCACTTGTAGCAGGTACTGACAACATTACATTGGGAATGACCAACAAGATCTGGAGGTGCTCTGACCCAGTGATTTGGCCATCACAATTTATCCCATGTCAAAGTCGCTCAAATCTCTACTCTTGCCCATTTTGCTGTTTCCAACTTATCAACTTTGGGAGCTTAATGTTCATTTGCTGCCTTCAATATTCAACCCACTGATCCACCATTGTAATGACATAATCAAAATGAATACCACTTCACCTAATGTTGGTCATAATGGTACAGCTGATCAGTGAATGATCATCTTCCTTATGTAGCCTACATAATATCAAAGTGTTGTAGTGAAAATCTGATTTATAGACTGACA